>NW_019524993.1:98622-140681 GCF_002814215.2 Seriola lalandi dorsalis | reverse complement strand
GGTGTCCAGAGGGTGCAAAATGCATCAATAGAGTATAAAAGACATGTCTGAGTAAAAGACATTGGATTTCAAAAATTTTACTAAAAAGAAAAGTTCCTGCAAAAATTTATGCCACAAGCTGTAACACAGCCAAAATGATCATCAAATCAAAAAAAAAAGTTGAGAAAAATGTACAAAAATGCCCGAGGAGGGCATAAGGGTTAATGGCTATAGTGAACAGTATAGCCTTTGTGGTCCAACAGCAGTGAGTCTTGAATAGTCAGTTCTGTTGTAAAAATGTCTGTTTTCTGATTTAGAGGATGGGTACCGCATGTTGTTCGTTCCCAGTGCACTTAAAACTGTTATGGGTAATTTAGAAACTGGTATAGTGTCTGTTTTCGTTGGGCTGATATCCGACAGTCCCGCAAATGCACCACCAACTTCTCGCGTTTTTGCAGCGCGTGCACGTCAGTTGTTCTTTCTGCGCGCAGCATTACGAACATGGCCGACGTGACAGCGGTGGACGGAGAGAAACTCAGCAAAAAGTAAGCCTGTTCATTCCCTCCATCGCGTATATACCATTCTCAGCCCCTTACACTGTTTTATTTTCCTCAAATAATTAGCTGTTTCAACAATTGTGAACGTTGAAATGTGGCTTTGCAATATTACTAAATGTTGCATCAGGTCAGAGGGTGAAAGCGAAATGAGGGTTCCATATGGAGGCACACGACAAGCCTACATATCCCGTGAGGCAGTTCGTTTGTGTCTGGTAGTTGTAGTTCTGAACATGAACTGTAGTCATTCGCTATAGTGCTTTTTACGAATTAGTAAAACTACAAGATCCAAAATACATCAAAGAAACGTCCTCCACACGCTGATCTCGCTTTCAATTGTGATAGATATAGTTTTAACGTGTGATATATTTATTTATGGCATTTTGCTGTTGCAAAACACTTTGTTGTTTTATATATTAAACACATACAAGCGTCAGAAGAATTTTTTAATGATGCAAACGGCATTTTCCTTCGTTCGTCTTCGCTTCCTTTACTTGCTAGCAATAATGTTAGGTTATCTCTGACACGCCCGCTTGGCTAACAGAAAGAAATGCAAACCTAAACTTATATCAAATTCTTGACGAGTGTTAATTTAAACCTTTTTATTTATGCTCTTACCTCATAGGGTCTTCGTACAGACTGATAGAGTTATATTAGTCCAACAGTGTTCAATTCTTAACGGTGGGCCAAAGACAGCCTTTTCCGTATATACTGTACACTGTCTTTGTATAAATGTCTATTTTCTCAGGTCTGCCTGCTGACTGTGGTAGCTCAGCATGCTGTGTCTGGTCAGGGCAGCCAGACAGCAGCTGTGCCATGCCTATGGTGTCAGGGGACAGTGGTTAAAATGTGCATCCCCACGCACAGCTGCAGTCCCAGCTCAAATTTACGGGAACCGATGGAGAGGTGACAAAAGGTTGGTGGCTTTTCCATTCCAGTGTGAAAAACAACCAACCTTTTGTCATCACAGCAAATGTGGTCCCCTTTCCCTTTCTGCATGATTGTTTGTTCTGTGTCTCTGTTATTAGTAGATTGTGCCAAGCCCTTTTTGATTTTTTTTTTAAATTTTTTTATTATTACTATTATTATTATTTCAGACACCAGAATACAATATAATGTACAGTGTGGTTATGTGGGAAATCATATTTGTGTGCAGTTGTTACGTTCAAATCTCTATTCAGTTTCATTTGTTGTTAGATTATAAAAATGTTAACATATAATCTATGACTCATCACTTTCTGTTTTGTCTTTTCGTTTTTATCAGTGAGCTGAAGAGACGAATGAAAGCTGAGAAGAAGGCGGCTGAGAAAGAAGCGAAAGTGAAAGACCAGGTGGAGCAAAAGAAGGAATCCAATGACCAGGGAGTGCAAAATGTCTGTGGGCTGGATGAGGAGACACTTGACCCAAATGTGAGATTTTTGTATGCCATTATACCTTACTCTTTACTTATTAAACCCGAAATGTTTTTGTCTTTTCTGTAAATAAAATAATCTGTTTCCCTGTACTGTAGCAATACTTCAAGATTCGCTCCCAGGCCATCCAGGACCTGAAGGGCACAGCGGAGGACCCGTACCCACACAAGTACCATGTAGACTTGTCGCTCATAGAGTTCATTGAGAAATTCAATCATCTACAGCCTGGAGACCAGCTGACAGATGTTGTTCTCAATGTGTCAGGTACCAGGAATATTTTATGATCTTAAACACATTTAGTATTTTATACATACTGTATAATTCAGCAGTAAATCCCCTGTTAAACTTCATATATGTTTGGCAGGTCGTGTCCATGCCAAGAGGGCTTCTGGTGCCAAGCTGCTCTTCTATGACCTGCGGGGTGAAGGCGTTAAGTTGCAAGTTATGGCGAACTCAAGGTACACCATGATTACGCAAGGTCAAAAAACATCTTTATACTTGTTTGGTCTACTCTAGTTGTTTGCATTAAACAACATGAAGCGATATTTAGAGGTATCACAACAGCAAACCAATGCAGATTCCTTTAAGTTGGCATGAATTTAGCTGAAGGGCTTCCTAATAAAGTTGAAATGATGAAATGAAGAAACCACTCCAGCTGTCAAACCCTGCTGAAAATTTTAATTTTTTACCAGATTTACTTTTGTACTTTTTACACATGTGATTGTTCAGTCAATTTAATCATATCATCACATTAGAGTGGAGAAATTTCATTTTTGTATATCTTGTTTTCCTCTGCCAGGAGCTACAAGTCTGAGGAAGACTTTGTGGCCATCAATAACAAACTGCGCCGTGGTGACATCATTGGTGTCCGCGGTAACCCAGGGAAGACTAAAAAAGGGGAGTTGAGCATCATTCCCATTGAGATGACCCTGCTGTCACCTTGTTTGCACATGCTGCCCCATCTCCACTTTGGCCTCAAAGACAAGGTAATGCCCCCCATGATTAGATATTCCAAGTGAGTTAGTTCCTAAAAGCAACAAAATAATACATCTCTGTAAATACCACAATTACAAAGTGATTTTCATTTTTACTAAAGTATATTGACAACACATGCGTTTATGGCAGGGGCAGATTACTTCATAAGCATTTGCAGTGTGAAAGACCTGCACTAGAGACGGAATTTGTGTTTGAACTGGATTTAGTATATGTTAACAGACTTCATAATTATACCCTCTATTATGCGTACCGCCTCGCATTCATGGCTTAGTGGTACAGCAAAAGAGAATACAGCTGTAAATAATGTCATATGATAAGCTTGTGTTTTCCTGCTGTGACAAGTCAAAATGTAAAAAAAAAAGTTTCCACCTGAAGGGAGAAGTTCCAGTTTATCTGGTACAACGTTAGCTGAAAGATGTGTGGTCTTTTTCAGAAATTGTGCTCTCAAATGAGTGCACATAATTATAAAACTCATGAAAAGGTCATTTAAATAACCAATACTGAAGCATGTTTTTTTTCTCACCACTGTGTAATCCTTCTCTCAAAGGAAACACGATTCCGCCAGCGCTACTTGGATCTGATTCTCAACGACTACGTGAGGCAAAAGTTTATAACACGCGCCAAAATCATCACCTACCTCCGCAGCTTCCTGGACCAGCTGGGATTTTTGGAGGTAAGAAGTTTGTAGCATAGTTTTCGAAAGTTTTGTAGCATACTGAGTCATCCAATTTGACCACATCATACAACTAATCAATTGTATGAATCAGTATATCTTAAGTCTTTAGCTTGAGTCAAAAACATTTTATTTAGAAAAATGTATATTCAGGTCTATACAAAATAGGGATTTAATGAAAGAATGCTTTCTCCAATAATTTGTACGTTTTACACCGATGCAATTAAAATCCGTGCGTGTAAGCATGCTTTGCTGAATCCTTTAGATCGAGACGCCAATGATGAACATTATTCCTGGTGGAGCAGTGGCCCGTCCATTTGTTACTTACCATAATGAGCTAGATATGAACCTGTTCATGAGGATCGCCCCTGAGCTCTACCACAAGGTAATACGCTTTTCAATCATCACTTTCAAGTCATTCCTCTCAGTATCAGTCACTTCCAGAGGGGATATTTTAGTAAATTTGTTGTATCGATCTTAAGTCAGGCCTGGTAATATATTGTACAGTTACACATAGATTTTTTTTATGCTTCAACTTCATTTCAGGTTTTGATAAACAGGGCTTGTTAGATTTGTACAAATGTCTAAATATTTACAATGTACATCATATCTTTACCACAGATGCTTGTGGTCGGTGGAATAGACAGAGTTTATGAGATTGGTCGTCAGTTCAGGAACGAAGGCATTGATCTTACTCATAATCCTGAGTTCACCACCTGTGAATTCTACATGGCATATGCTGATTACCATGACCTGATGGAAATCACAGAGAAACTACTTTCAGGTAAGTGAAAACACACATGGCTCTATATTTGTGCCGGTGCAGAATGCAGTGTATCTGAACTGGTATTTTCCTGCAGCATACTGATGTTTCCTTGACTGCACTGCTTTGATATGTTGGTGACTTTCTGTGAGCCCTAGTAAGTAGAGAGGCACATTAGATGGTGTGGTGGTGCTAATCCAGTAGCACAATGCAAACTTGGTGCCAAGAATGAGTGTTTCTTGCATGGACCACTGCTTGTCTGCTCAGAGTGATTCTTACCAGCTCTGTAATCCCCAAGAGTTAGTAGGTGGTCTATACTGAAGGCCTTCCCTTTACTCTGCTGACTCTCTCAAGGCAGCAGGTACCAGTTCCTAACTGGAGCGATGACGTGCACTGTCAAACCACAATTTTGCACAGCAGATTTGCTGGTTACATTTAATGCAACAAGCACCAGTCTCTTGAAAAATAAGCATTGAGTCTTCTGTGGTTATGTTGTGCATAATATTCTACAACATAAAAAAAACTATGCCACATTTTAAATTCTCATTGCATAAATGGCAGTTATATGTAACTGCAGGTGGTTATTGTACTGATCATTACAATCATCAAGTAAAATTTTGCACTATTGTACTTGGAAAACATGATGACGATAAGATCTTCAACATGTCCAAAATTCTTAATTCAACTTGAGTTTAAATGTAAAGAATGTGATGAAAGTGGTGAATGTGATTGACATGACTGTCACAGTCTTTAACACACCCACCTATAATGTATGATAATTTATTCCTTCTGATTGGTCCTGTATCCAAGTGCACCACAGGTGTGGCAGGCGAACCTAGTCATGAAAATGTCAAAAGTGCACTTGGTAAGCCCCCGTCTCACAGGGCAGGGCTGCACTTTACTGTGATCTGCACCGCACTGCTGAGTTCACAAAAATAGAGCACTTAGCTCAGCCATATGACTGCAGTTAGGTTTGTAGTCATTTGCTTCTTCACCTGTCAGTAATTTGACTGTTCAACAGTGAAACGTCACATTACATGTCATGACAGGCAGGGTGGTAATCTGATTTCTACAGGAGGGATGGTTTGTTCCTGTACTGCGTCTCAGTGGTGGGGACATTTCAATACCTAACTCTTTTTGGGGTGCTGTTAAAACCAAATATCTCATTAAATGTCTCATCTTAATGTATCGTTAATATTTGGACATTTTAGGTTTCTTGTGTTTTCAAGAAGACGTGATTGGGCAGTTCGGGGTATGTTTAAAAGGAGTAAAGCCCATTTAAAATTTGTATAGTTCAAAAAATCGACTGAAAATCGAGATACATTTAGATAAATTCAATCGGAAAGTGAAACACTTGTATATTTGTATGTACAAACTAAACAATTTTGATCGGTAGAACTAGTCGGGGCAGCGCTCAGTCCGAGAGAAAATGACGTCTCGGAGGCTCCCGGTGGAGTTTTGTTTTCGCAGCATGAATCTGTCCTATCAGATGAGGTGAAACAAGAACAAAATTGTCACTGAGGGTGGCAACGGGAATTTATTGTATATTTTAAAATATAAATTTGCCAGAGCTCCATTTCTTTTCAATGTCCTTTCAGTTTTGTTACTTTTCAAATACTTGGGATGTACAGGAAAATTTCACAGTGAGCAAATAGGAAAACTGCTCTCCTTAATTCATTGATTCCCTCTTCACTTCAGGAATGGTGAAACACATCACTGGAGGATACAAGGTGACGTATCACCCTGATGGTCCGGAGGGACAAGCCTATGAGATTGACTTCACTCCACCATTCAGAAGAGTGAGCATGACACACGACCTGGAGAAGATTATGGGAGTCAAATTCCCTCCTACTGACAGCTACGACAGTGAAGGTAAGAATCTGTAGAAATGTAGACGTAGACTTTAAATGACTTAAAGATGACAATAGATTTTGTCCTTTTCTTTCTTTCTTTTCTTTTTTTAATTAAACCACATCGCCCCTGTGATATTCATTCTCCACCACTCTCTTTCACCAGTTTTTATTTTTCATTTGATGTCTGTATTTCACATTAAACATATATTGTAAGGCTCAGTAATACTTTCAGTCATTTCTGATTTCTCTTCATCTGTCTCTTTCACACTTTTGTCTCCAGAGACACGTAAATTCTTTGATGACCTCTGCACACAGAAAGGAGTTGAATGTCCTCCACCCAGAACCACTGCCCGCCTCCTTGACAAGGTGCTGTATTGATGAACATCACCGTCTGTTGTACAATTCATTGCTTTCTCTCAATTTTTTTTTTACCTTTGAGGTCTTTACGAATCACTTGTTTCTCCACAGCTGGTTGGAGATTTCCTTGAGGTTACCTGTATCAACCCCACATTCATCTGTGATCATCCTCAAATCATGAGTCCCTTAGCAAAATGGTGAGGAACGATTTGCTTCACCTTCAAATGTATCATTCAAAAATGCGATGCTCGTGTTCATACTGAAATTCCATCATTGTTACAGGCACAGATCACAGAAAGGCCTGACAGAGCGTTTTGAGCTCTTTGTGATGAAGAAGGAAGTCTGCAATGCTTATACTGAGTTGAATGATCCAATTAAACAGAGAGAGCTTTTTGAGCAGCAAGCCAAGGTGTGTATAAAGCCTAAACTGACTTTCTGTCCCCATCTACTGTGTTCCATTGTCCAATTATCTAAAGGGTCAGGCTCCTTACTGTGTCAGTGTGAGTGTGTCTCAGTGCATGTCAATGATTAGACATGCATCTTTTTCAGGCCAAAGCTGAGGGTGATGACGAAGCCATGTTCATTGATGAGACCTTCTGCACAGCACTGGAGTATGGTCTACCACCAACTGCTGGCTGGGGAATGGGCATTGATCGTCTCACGATGTTCCTGACCAACTCCAACAACATCAAGGTAAAGCGTTGTTAAGTCTTACCCAAATTAGGTTGTTTGTCATTGTCTTCCTAAACGACCAATCTGAGCATTTTCTGATCTGAGTCCCCGTGTGACATGTTTGAGGTTTTGCAGCTGAAACACTTGGTTAACATAGGACACTGTTCTACATTCAGTATCAGGTCAAAACATTACATATTCAAACTTTCTATCGTGGATAGTTCTTCAGTGCTGTCAGTTTTCCCATCTTAAGCACAATCTTATATTCTGGAAGTTCACATTTAGAAAACAGAAACATTATATGACAGTTTTTGCCCTTTGTGCTTGTTTTTCTAGTTATTAGTGTAAATCAGGAGAGATGAAAACTTTCCTTTTTGTAAAAGTGCAAACAGCAAATCAGATAAAAATAATTTCAGATTTGATTGTCAACAAAGATCTCACTCAGTTTCTTTTTTTAGTTTTTTTTTTTTTTAATAAATTTTGTGGCTCGGAGTCTTGCTGTTTTATTGATGCTGCTAAATAAATAGCCTCAGACAGACATATGATGTGCATATAATTACACCCCTTCTTCAGTAGTTAGCAACACCCACAGCTGACAGTTTTGTGTTTTCACAGGAGGTGCTGCTCTTCCCAGCCATGAAGCCTGACGACAACAAAACATCAGCGCCCACAGAGGGTACCTCTGTCTGATGACATGACCTCTGCCCCGTGCAGGAGTCAGTATGAAGTAGGAGCCTTTACCTCACTGTGGTCATCAGTGGAGTCTGCAGGATTTGTGTTTTATCAATGTCATTCTGTCAAAAGTTGAATCCTTGCAGTTAAGGGAAATCATATTGTCTCATTTCCAGTTGACTTTTCTTTGTTTTTCTTACACTTTTGCTGCATCCTCATCAGAGACATTTTAATCCTCATTGTCATCCAGACAGTACATGGATGGTAGTAAATCAGGAAGTCGTGTGATCTGCTGTTGTATGCAGACCTGGATAAAATATTTCTGATTATACTTTGAGATACTACAAATGGTGCTTGATTGTGGCCTCCAAATAAACAGTTAATAGATCACATAATAACAAAGGCCAAGCACCTCCAATATTTCAAGTTTTCTCAGTATGTCCATCTGTTTTTACCTGGTCTGCTTGTATTCCTTGTCTAATATTTTTCAAGGTCAATTCCACAAATTCAATATTCCTCTACCAAGAAGTTTAAACGCAGTTATATCTGAATAAAGTGAATATGAATCTACTTTACTTTTATTCTCTTGTGATGTTTGAGGTCTGTCTACAGAACAAAAAACTGAGGAAATAAATGTTCCAATTTTCCATACATAAACACACATTTCAGAAGCCCTTTAGGAGTCCTTTTTTTAATTTCAAAACGTAGTATGGATCCTTTTGTCTTACATATTATTTGTTGAGCCATCACTGGGTTTCCCTCATTTCCTTTTGAATGCTTAAGGTTGTAGTGCAATAAAAATGGATTCAGTTATGGAGATGAATACATGTTATTAGTTAATACATAAATACAAGATCATGTGATAGCTTACTTATTGCTGGGAAGGAAATGCTCTTTGACTCTTCCACTCTGGGTCTGTTACAGTTACACCGACCCTGTAGTGAAATGAGTACATTAACATTTACAGTCAGCAATGCAAGAAAGAACAAAGTAGAAAATTCTAAAACAATAGTTAAATGTGTCTGTTAACAATATTTTTTCATTAGTCTTAATTCAGATGTATTTAAATTTGAAAATTTCACATTTCAGCAGCACAAGTTCAGTGAATATCCACAAAGATATTTTGGGAAAGAAAATAAGTATGAGATGGAATATGACCATATATAAATGATTACATTCACAAATAGTCAAAACTCTGCTGCCTCCTTTTGCAGCAAGAGGTGGATATGCTCCGCCAAATTGTCTACTGTGGCCTGGTTCCTCTGGTGTTGCGGTGTGTTGAAATTCAACCTGTGAAAAGTTCAGTGAGGCCACTGTAATAAGCTCTTGTTGCTTTGAGTGCTGAAGACAACCAGACTGTGCTCTAGAGACAGAGGGTTTTGCAGGAGAAAGCTGCACTTTTCACATCCTAATAGAAACTGGCCAGAAAGTGCTTCTTGTCCATCCACACCACATCCCCAATGGATAGATGATGCTTGGTGATGTGTCGCTTGTGTCCCTTCTATATCTATGGAAAGCTAAACTGTCGACTCTCCTCATAACTGGGGTCCTTGGGTTGTAGTGGAATCACCTGCAGGTTGGCCTTGTATATATTTAGGATAGTCTTGATGATTTTTCACCTCAACTGATGTGCCAAATGTCCTCATGAGGGCGCCCTGGAGCAGCACAGTAGCTTCCCCAGCATTACAGGAAGGAGGAGGGAGGTTTTAATCCACAGAGTCACCTGGGACTTTCCTTAGGGTCTCCAGAGTCATAGTGCTCATACACAGACAGAGCATGGGCAGCCGTTGCTGCTCCAGTCGTGCACAAACAGAGCTCCTCAGTTAGCTGAGCCTAAGCATCAGATCCTCCACCTGCTCGGTGCTGTTAATGACTAACAGTGAGAGGTAGCTGGGAAGCACTTGTGAGTGTAGAACCCTAAAATACCATAAAATGATACAACTACCTCAAAATTGTACCACAAACTTCAATACTTGAGTAAAGGTAATAACTTTCTGCCACAGTTATTAGAGGAAAAAATTTAATGGAAAGATGCTGAGGTTGCAATGAGAGCTGATACACCAAAATGTAAATTAACAGAAATTGATTTGGGGTCCCAGACTAAATAGGTGAGCTGAGGGTAACTGCAAAGTTGGCTGATAGTTCTCTGTGGCTTTGTCACTATGAGCGACCCCCTGATAATATAAAATATTGATTTGTGCAGATTTAACAGGGCACAGATGTGTGGGTACTAACAGTAGTTTTTCAATAAGCTGTACTATAACTTAAAATATGTGACAAGGGCACTAACCTCTCCATGCTGCATATGCAAACAACAGCTGTCATCTCAAATAATCCAGGGTTTAGAAGCCAATAATTGAATGCAGCAAAACAGAGGGGAGATGATGACGGTATTTCATAGGGGTTTGCAAAGTTGATGTGTAGATTGTTGTACCTTTTAATACTGAATTACCAGTCTGTGTTTTTTGGGGTCATTTGCCATACAGGGTTAAGAGCCCCAAACAGACAATGATGACAATGATATAACAATATCACTGACAATGTAATAGTAATATCATTCATAATGAAATAGTATGAAAGGAGCATTTCTGCATAACAAGTACTTTTACTTGAAGTAGCCTACATGTTGTTAATAATGCTGTACTTTTGAGTGCAGAATTCTGATCCCAATACAACTGGGTATTCTCACACTGTTATGTTGTTATGAATAACCACTGTAAAAGTCTGTAATTATTTATCATAAAAATGTCGGACTCCCACACTTGCCTTTGAACCCAAGCTGAACTCGCCCTCCTTCCACATACTCCCCCATTCCCGATGGTGCGCGCTCCCGCGGTCAAGTGTATGTGCACTGGATGTGAGGGCCGACACACATCGAGTGAAGATGGCGATGAGCACAGCGTTGCGGTGCCTCTCTGCAAACTTTTCGCCCAGACTGCCTCAATTCTCGTCTGCAGCACAGGTTGCAGCGATTCGGCTGCTGTGGAGGAACAGCTCTCCTCGGAAACTGAGCACCACCTCGGTCCTATCCACAGGTAAATAAAAAAATAAATAAAAAAAAGTAGTTGTAATGTTAATACTACATGCGGGCTGGTCACACATTCCTGTGAGCAATGGACGAAAAAACTCACGCAGTTTGTGTCACTTTCCCACAACGGAGCAGAGGGATGCGACAGGAAGGACAGCTGAAAGTTTGTTTTTTACTTGGAGGTAGCAAAGTACAAAAACGTCAGCACAGAAAACTAGTAGCAACATGTTATATTGGCTAAAGTATTCAACAAGGCTTTATTCATTCCTTATTTTGTGACATTGGAAGACAGTCAAAGCACGAGCTCCAAGCTGGAAGTTAATAAATGAGCGTAAACAACCAATTAAAAATGTCTCGTGCAGCAAGTCGTAACTTGTTAAACGAAAAGTTACAAATTTTCCCTGATATGTGCCACATGTTAGCTGTGGAGTGGTGACTTTCATGACTACATGTGGTCTAACAATTCAACAGTCACCTTATTTTTTTCCTAATTCTTCTTTGTTGCAGACATCACACCGTAAAATGTGAAGGGTTTTTATTTATTTTATTTTATTTTATTTTTTAACAGCTGTCACCCAGTAAAACAATTACAAAAACATCTCTCCAGCCCTTTTTACATACAGCATATTCTGCTCTCAGCATTGACTCTGCTCTCCCCAGCCATGCATCAGCATCTTGCCAATTCCAGTCTGGTACCACACCGGGAATTGCTGAAGCATTGCAGTATTTCCCTGGTGGTATTGTAGAGATGACAACATGAGCTTTGAATCAAGGGGCTCTAACTCTCACATCTGACTCAACCAGATAACCATGAGACTTTTTTGCATTTGTCTGTCAAAACATTGATGGTCAGAATCCAAAAACTGTGCCTGCAGAAAGCTAATGATTTTTGAGGTTGTCTTAGTGCATCCAGTAAACCACAGATGCTTTATTTCTAATTGACAGCACATGGTGTTGCATAAGAAACAGCTTACTATTCAGCTTTGGTCCATAGTACAGTAAAGTGTTATTTGAACATACAAATTATGGGCTTTCAGACTGGTGGGCTTCCTGTATTTCACAAGATTCTTCATCACATCTGGTTTATTTTTGTATCATGGTTCATGATGATTCATAGTTTCATTATGTTTACACACACTAATTAATTAATCTGTTGCAAACTATCTCTCCGCTGTCTCTCCACAGCACTTAAGTTCACAGATAAGCACGAGTGGGTGCGAGTCGAGGGCGGCATTGGCACAGTTGGTATCAGCAGTTATGCTCAGGTAGGTTGCTGGGTCAGTCTTTTTACTAATCATTGATTTATGACACACTTGGTTCAGAGGTTTACCGATGGCAATCTAAAAATAGTGATATGCTAATGTCTGAAGTGTGCAATTCAGTACTGCACTTTGTACTCACCTGCAGCAAGTTATGTATAACAAGCTAATTTACTGTTTTATTACTATTGTTTGGGACAATTGGTTACTGTCAGACTGCAGCAGTGTGCAGAAAATCTCAAGGGCAGGCAATTGCTTACCTATAGACGTTCAAACCTTTGAATGAGGGCCGGTGTCTTACCTTCGACTTTCATGCAGCTTTTAGAGAAACAGTTAGTACTTCTGTACTTAAAGGCATTGTTATCATATATTGAGCAGTAATTGCTAAGCTGACAGGTTTGCCACACAGACATTGAAATTGAAAGTTTAAGTGCTTTTATCTCTGCTGCTGCTGGGTCAGAGGTGCTACCAGTAAAGTTGTAGTTTGATATGATGTGAGGAGATGAGAGCATTTGTCGCTCATTTCTGAAATTACCATGCAAATGTAATGTCTGTGGAGAAACTGATTTGCATTGTCAAACATGAATTGTCTAGCAGGTTCAAGACCTCTGAACCACTGCCCACATCTGCCGTATTCTCAGCAATTCAAACTGATTGTCAGATTGTTCAAACAGAATATCAGGCGGATTATTTTCAGACATGTGCTCTCTGCAGTGTTTCACTTTTTCTGTTTATATTCCTTAACCACCATATCATTGCATTTAAAAATAAATGCTCATAAACTGTAAATGTGATTATTTCTCAGCCAAGTGTGGACTTAGATCAGTTTACACTTACACTGTACTTGGGAATGTAAACTTTGAGCAAACCTCTGACCCTGTGTACCCACAGCATCTCAAAAAAGTGAACTGTAAATTAAATACCAACCAGCGAAATAAAGAATGTAATAATAATAGCCCTTTTTTCAGGCTTCAGGCAACTGATGGTTTCCGCATGTCTTTATAAAATTATAAGACGTGCATTTATGAATGTCTAAGTCAGTGTTCCTGCAGTTCTCTAAAAAGCTGTAAGGTTTGTTGCCATGATCCATGTTTTAACCCACGAGAAGGCTTAATTCATAGGCTGAAGCAATGATGTCAAAGCCTCTACACTCAAAAGTTTGCAGATGTCTTACAAAGTAGAGTCAAAATCAAGGTTACAGGGGATTTTGACCACCATCTTAGGTATTTTTGCAAACACTGCATTTATGCAGAAAGCGCAGTTGAACAGAGCTTGAAAAATAGAAAGCTCGCTCCACCGTTACTGCCTGTGTGCTGGTGGTCTATCATAACCATTTTGTTTAACTTGCTAATTTTTTTCTGTCTGTATTTTTTAATTGCATATACATAAGGCAGCACTTGTAACAAATCTGGTGGGATTTCACCTCTGTTATCAAAACTATTCCAGGGTCTCAAAAAAGTTTCCTTACCTCTTACTGATCCTCATTACAGCCAGAAATGAGTGAAGTTTCCTGCTAGCTCTAAAGGGCACATTTCGACTACAGCTGGTTATTTAGGAGCAGTAAATGAGACATGCTGTGCACATGCAAAGTGCGGTAATATGTAGGATTAATTAAAGCACATTTCGTACAGGTATTTGTCATGCAAACATATACACATTTGATACATGAATAGTCTCTTGTATGGAGAAACATTTCTATGTTTTCTTCATCAGAGTGAATTTTCAACTTTGTCCACAGGCATGTAGACCAGCTTCCTTTTACAATTTGCATCACTGAGTAGAGGATCTTGCCCTAGACACTATATTTGAGCATCTGAAGGCTTCAAATTCAAGTTTAATTTGACCTTCTCCTTCTGGTTCAGCTTCATGAATACAGCCTGATGATACGGACAATTTGGGCATGATTCTAGCCAGTTCCTACTGTATACGGATGTGATATTCCCATAATTCTGCCTGCCTATATTCACTGCTGTGTAAAGCAGCCCAGAATATATGAGCAATATAGGGATGTGCGCTTTTAAAGGCACATTTGTTTCTGAAGCCTAGACCAATGTAATCTGTCATTGCAAACACACACACTCTTTGTTTTAAGATAAAGAGCAAACCTGAAACCTGATGTCCTTATCATTTTGTTGGTAATGAAGAGACGTGGTAATCAAGGTCCCTTCACTACCACAAACATGCGCACTGTAGATCATTTTGAGTAAATCACACACACACACACACCCCATTCTGCTAGTGTAAATGCTTGCTAAATCACCAACTATTTTGTAATATTGGCCCCCCCTAGATATATTATTTATTTCTATTTGAGCAACATCTGCAAAGAACTACACTGCACAATATGTTTTAATAACCATTTGTTTTAAAACGGATGCTTATAATAATGACTTACTTTAAAGGTTTATATTTTGATTTGGAATACATAGGCTTGGGGAGACTGCCGCTGACAGGCTGTGGGAGTTGGAAAGAAACTAATACATTGTTTTTGATTTTTTTTTTTCTCATGGGATAAGTTGGCATTAGCAGAAGCCTTATTTAAAATGGAGAACTGAATTCCACATTACATTACCATTGCTCCTTTTTCTATAATACTTTATGCAGGTTATAATTCATACAGTTTCTGTTGTCTTGTTTTAGGAAGCATTAGGTGATGTGGTATACTGTGGACTCCCTGAAGTTGGCCAAGGACTTGAACAAATGGGTAAGAGCCTGGTTTACACTTCATGTTTTTCTATGTAATTGCATATTTTGTATATTTTTGAGGTGGAAAAAAAAATACAACCCCCTGTAGCGAACAAGCATTAAAAATCGATCCTTTTAAAAAAATGTTAATAGAAATTTTAATACTTACAAAATATAAATGTATGCATGAAACTTAGTCATCTGTCACGTTGTCTGTGTGTGTGTGTTGTAGAGGAGTTTGGTGCTTTGGAAAGTGTAAAGGCTGCCAGTGAGCTTTACTCACCACTGACAGGAGAGGTAACTGAAATCAACACAGAGCTGACAGAGAATCCTGGACTTGTGAATAAAGCCTGCTATGCAGAGGGTAAGCACCTCACAATCACAGTTGTTCTTTTCTGGTTCATTTGTCGTAGTCATTTCCAGGAAATTCCCCCAGTTGATTTGTTGCCAAGGCACACTGGGGCGGCGTGACTCAGGAAGTAGCGCGGCATCTAGTAATTGGTTTGATCCTGGCTCTTGCAGAGAGCGTGCTGAAGTGTCCTTGAGCAAGACGCTGAATCCCTAACTGCTCAAGATGCCGCACCATCAGTGTATGAATGTGTGTGTGTGAATGGTTGAATAGGTGAATGAGACATACATGGTAAAGTGCTCATTTACCATTTTAACATTTACACTAAAGGTCAAAAGTTTAAGACCACCTGCATTTTTCCAGTTTTGAGATGTACAAAGTGTAATGTCTCAGTGTTTCTGTAATGAAAGCATAGAACAAATATATACTGTTGCCCATAAAGTTGGAATCATTTTGTTTTCAGACACAATCCTCTGTTTATTCCTATTTAAATGCATCAGTAATCACTTTTGACCAGGTGCAATGATTACATTATGTGTCCCAATTACCCAGGTGAAATGAAATAAATCACATTGTCACAATCATTTCATGGAAAGAGGTAAAAAAATATTTTATTCCAACTTTATGAGCAACAGTGTATAATAAAGATTTTAAAAAATGAATAGTGGAATGTTAAATCCTAAATTTAATGAACAGCAGGGGAACACACATTCATTCTACAATGAAAATGAAACATTGTTTGGAAAGTCTGTCCCAACACTGTTACAGGAGTTCCCACAAATGTGTTGCAGTTGTAGTTTGTTTTGTCTTTCACCTTCTGTTCAGTTCATCCCAAACCGGTAGTGCAGGTGACAAAATAATGTCACATCTTGTTCACGAGAACATGTATATTTTTGACTTTTGAAATATAAACTCTTTACTTTTCAGGGTGGCTAATCAAGATGACGATTGCAAAGCCTGAAGAACTGGATGGCCTCATGGATCAAGCTGCGTATGATAAATTTATTAAGTCACTTGAAGAATAATTCAGTAAATTCACTGTACTGTGATGTAATTACAATCTAAGATTAGTAGGCTGGGTTACTAACATCTTGTGTGACTCACTTCTTTGTCTGTGGTATTTATTTTGATACTGGAATTGTGCTATCAAAATAATTTTAAATACTTTGTAACAACTACCACTTCGAAGGTTAGGATTTGTTTTAGCCACTAGCGACCCAAAGGGCTCTTAATCTCAAGATCTATCTGTATTATCAGGTCTTGTTTCTGGTGTTTTGCTCCAGTTTTAAATGTACACAGTGCTAAAAGACTGGAAAGTGATTGTAAGTGCTGTGTGACATTCATTTAATAAAATTTAAACTTGAAATTAAACAACATCCTGACATTCTTGGCAACTACATAAAACACTCAGGAATGTTTTGTGATGATTTTGGTGTTAAGATGGGACCAGTTCACACAGCAACAATACACAATAGAACTTTACATCTTGTAAAAAGCTCATGCTCAATTTATGATGTGCTGTAGACATGTTCAGAGCATGTTCTTGTACATGTGCTCACAGGGCTTGCTGCTTATTCTCGCTTGTAGTTCGACACACCTTGACCTTTGCCCTCAGGTGAAGATAGGAAGAGATTGCAGAAGCTAGTTGATCAATGATTAATGAAGCAGTGGTTTTAAAATCAGTGACCGAACAAAGACTGCACTCTCAGGCTGATAATGGAAAATAAGAGCTGTAATTGATAATCTTGGCTTAAACAGATCTCTAGCTCATTCTATCATAGAAAATCCCTATTGTATATAATAAAACATGTATTTATATAGAGTTATTTTAAATTTATTTTACTCCAACATCTTTTCTAGGTCTATTGTGCTGACATTTTTTGTACCTTCCAAGTCTCCCATTTACAAACTGCATATTTCTCAATACTGATAGCTTTTTACATTTGACCTCTCCACTTCAAAATAATAAAACACAATTTTGTCCAAGATTACAGTTTGATTACAGTTTACAATTAGCATCACACAAAATAAATTTTATTTCACCTTAACATGTAATTACCTTTTTGGCTGTCTTTCTAATTCCTTCACTGTCAGCAGAGAACACAGGGGCATGCAGAGCTCAGCAAGTTCAGACAGGACCAAGCACAACAAAAGTGTGTAGAGAAAGGTTCTTAAATTTATTCACATATGATTAAACATGAAATGGAATTAGTAAGAAATAAGTTATGCTTGTTTTGAAGAAACTAACATGGTTGGTGCTTGATCACTTGCTGGAACCCTATACACTCAGTTTTATAGCTCTCATGGCAGGTGGACAGTCCTGCTCAATCATTTTCATCACAGTCTAAATACAATGTGTATTATCATCAAATACCTATTGTCGTGTGTAACAACTGTAGTATTTAGAGTTAGGTCTGGCACTATACCACTTATTATTGATGTCTCTGATAACACTCTGTATGATTGTTTTTTTTATTTTTTATTTCATCTTAAGGCTGGAATTGTCACTAGGGAACAATTCCATATTTTACACATGACAGAGGTGAGGTCTGTAGCTTATAAATGTAACCATGGAACATGACTAAATATGTCTTTATTATAAGCAAAGCTTTTTTGAGCTGGATTGATTCCACAGTCTCCTGCACCCACAGCATACACACATGCAAGACCAATGAGGCCAATGTTAATGTTTATGTTTCTTATGTTGCAACTGCTGCATGGGCAAGATAAGGCCTCCAACTCTTACCAACCAGAAAGTAGCAAAAATGGCATATAAGAAAATTAGAAACCAGTTTGGGCTTTGTATCAGCTAAACAAAACAAAAAAACATTGATGATAACAATGACAACAGCCATTTCAAACAGAGGCTCTGTCTTATGGGCCCCCTGAGTCTATGCCTGGTATGCTTGTTTGGTAATGAATCCATGATCTTCTGCAGTTGTTAGTGGCAGCATGGTTTTACTCTCACATGCCGGAAATAGCAATCAATGGCTGATAAGATACATCAATAGATCAATCCACATGACTCCTGGCAGACTAGAAAACTAGTAATAAACACAATAACTTAAAAGGTGTTTTGTCTTAGGTTATTTCCATTGCCACATACTTACAGTACAATTATACCCTGCTGCCATAAAGTAATTGTCTGTGGATGCTGGCTGAATAAAAATCAATGCCTGTATCACATCAGTATAAGCCTACTACTTGTTCCAGATGCAAGGTGAGAGGTCTACATCTAGTGGCCAGTGCAAAAACTTCACTTTTTTGGTTGCAAAATAAACAGTATGGTACTTGTGAACAGATATGACATCATGACTTCATCCCATAACTTCATTTAGCAAAATTAATTTAATTTTTTAAATTAATTAAACTTTCCCAATAAAGTTAAAAATAACTGTAATACACAATTATGTTTTGAGATAGACTAACATTTTACAATCTGGCCACAATTGTAGTCCAATCCCTTGGTGCCAAAAAGTAAACATTCATAGGTTTTTTTGGACAATTAATATTTTTTAACGGAAACCCAACCTAATCTGACTTTATTTATACACAACTCTAACCGTTGTGATAATAGGAAAATTTTCTATACATAGAAAATATAGCTATAGAAAAACGTGTGAAAATTAACATTATAACAAGGTTGGACGCCTTTTCTTGGATCTAGACAAAGATGAATAAAATGTGTTTTAAGTGTTACGTTCTTCCGGTTTTGCTTAAATTACCGATTCTGCTTCGGTTTGTGATTTAATTATTAAGCACACATTTTACGTATAGACATATAGCCCATTCTATAGCCTAAAACGAGTCTGCTTAAACCAAATAAATTATTCTTACAATAAATATTTCTATTCCACTTTACGTTTCAACTCGTTTTCGTAGGGCGGAGTTGCTCTTTCATGATGATAGTACGTCTGTTCGACTATTGGCTGGTTGACACATATCCCACAATACATCGCTTTACAACTTCCTTTTTCCTTTCGGCCATTTTCCTCCCTCGTAGGTATGAGAAATTATTCTCTACAGATTTAAAAACAATCTTAATTAATCCTTGGTATATTAACGGTGTTTTTCAATTTCACTTACAACTTGAAATAGTGTGCTTTGTCACCTTTGAAATAAGGTGATTATTGTTACAGATTTCTTCGTTGAATTGATGAGTAGCATCTGTTTTAGTTGTGATGCCCGGTGAGGTGGTACCAGTGTGGTAGCATTGCCGTTACAGGCTAGCGGTTGTAACTCCAAACTTCAATAATGCTCTTCAATAATAATAATAAAAACGACCATGCTTACGGTATGCTGAAATGGCAAAGACCAGTGATTAGGTTATGTCAAAATGTCCAATCTGTAAACTTGTTAGCTTAGCATCTCAGACGTAGCTCTGTGAGGACTAATGGTGTGTCGGCATGACAGCCTGCTCATGTCCATGTGTTGTGTTGCAGGGAAGTAGGCAGCCATGGCCCCAAGCCGGAATGGAATGATCCTGAACCCTCACTTCCACAAAGACTGGCAGAAAAGAGTGCGCACCTGGTTCAACCAGCCAGCCAGGAAGATCCGCAGGTAAGAACAGCCTGGTGTGCTAGGGAGAGATGCTAACATAGCTAGAGGTAACGCACCCTCCACCCGGCTCATGAACGAGTATCGTTAGCAGAGACAAACTCAAATCTGTCAGGAAAAACAAGCAAATATTATTAATTGATCGAAGTCCCTTTTAAGAAGATGAAGAGATTCCACAGAACGTGATATACAGAAACTAACTAATCAAACAGAGGACCATAAACAAACAGTAGTCTATATGTTAGAGTTGGCCAGGGTTAGTCATGTTTTTTAGCTGCTGCCATGGATTTTCAGATTCTTCTTGAAGACAAGGTAGCCAGAATACACTTGGAGCACATTAGGTTTCCAACTGTTGCTATAAAGTTGCTGGACTGCACTGAGATTTTGAAGGACATTATGAAATGTATATAAATTTGTAAGGAAATTTTAGGTAAGTTTTAGGTTGATGTCCCTGCATTAGTATTTTCTTAAATGGAGGGAGATAATGTATTCAATGAAAGTATCAATCTCCTTTGTTGTATTAAGAGGGACATATAAAAGTTTGGAGGCAGCTCCATAGTGGGCGAAGGAGAGAAAACACATGTAATAAGTTCACCATTTGCTTAAATTTTCTTATGTAAAGCATTATTGTTTATCAAACATAATCAAAACAACAAATTATCAGTCTCATTGCTGTGTGTGTCTCCTTTGCATCTATTAGTCATGCAGTACCAAACTACTGGGTTGAGATGCAGTGGAAACACAATCAGGAATATCCTACGTATTGTTTAGGTCCTGTGTCTTCTTAGTACCTGGGAATGAAGAGTTGCTTTGCTTACTCTAGTTTGACCAACATCTTTTCCATAGGCGAAAGGCTCGTCAGGCCAAGGCCCGTCGCATTGCTCCCCGTCCTGTTGCTGGACCATTGAGGCCACAGGTCAGGTGTCCCACTGTCAGGTACCACACAAAGGTTCGTGCTGGACGTGGCTTCACCCTGGAGGAACTCAAGGTAATATATTTTTCTAGTTGCCTGTAAGTAAGTAAATAAATAATTTAAAAAAAAAAAATACAAGAATTTTAAATCAGCAATAAATTCTCTCCATTACGTTCCAAAACTGGGAAGTGTTTGAAAACTCTGAGGAAAATCCTCTATAAACCAAAATGGTTTATAGAGCACTATAAAGACCCTAAAACGTAGTGTTTAACAATTTGACCTCTACCTATAATAATATTGACTACTGTAGATGCAAAGTGAAACAGGCTCAATCTTTCTGTGGTGAATCATTCATCCCACTCAACCAAAAAACTCAATAACTGTAGAACACAGGAGTGCTGCTCAGAGACTTGATGTTCTTGCCAAAGTGCACCTTACCTTTCCTCCCATGTACTTACCTTCTGTGGGAGGAAGGCTAAGGCTGTTTTCCTTCACAAGAAGTAGACTCACACGAGTTATTGTTTTCAGTAAGGTAATTTTGTAGAGTTTTGAAAAAAGTATATATAGTTACATTAGATGTGAATAAATTAGATGTTCGTATAATTTGTTGGATCCTATCATCGTGAATGTAATCAAATAACCAATCAACTAAGCTGCCCTTACTCTTGTAAAATGTTGACCCTTTAAAATGCCCACACAAGATGTTCCATGCTACTACCAGAGACTGGGGGTTGGGAGTCGAGAGCGCCATGCCCCAGTTTATTTGGTTAAGGTGTTGAATCATTATGAATGAGGTTTAATTGAGTGCATTTACTCGTACATTATTTATCAGGATATGTGAATTTGCTCATGTAAATGCCAAAACCAGATAATCAGTATCATGACATAAGATTTTCTCCAGTGACAAGGCTCGTGTTTTGAATGTGTGGAAGCACACTCATTTTTGGTAAAGTAAGTGTGGAGCTGCGAGCTGATATTTTAAAGTGGCACTCTGTCTTGTGTAAATGGAGAATAGCACAAATAAAATACCTGCGCTAGCATGTCATCAGTTAATGTTCAGAAATATATGTACCATCTTATGTGTTGAGCAGTCAGATGATGACAAATCTCCGGAATCTCTGTATTTTCTTGATGAATACTTTGAACCCTTTTTCTGATGACTGCTTTTTCTTTTTTTTATTGAAAATGGAAAACCAAATTGAATGCCAAAAATTGGACATCCGTACCTCACCATGTAGTGGACATTAAATCTAAGTAACAAGTTTTTAATGTATAAGTCTTGCTGTGCTCTTCCCTGCAGGCGGCTGGCATCCACAAAAAGACAGCCCGTACTATCGGCATCTCTGTTGACCCCCGCCGTCGTAACAGATCCACAGAATCTCTTCAGGCCAACGTGCAGCGCCTGAAGGAGTACCGCTCCAAGCTCATCCTGTTCCCCAGAAAGGCCTCTGCCCCCAAGAAGGGAGATAGCACTGTAAGTTTCTCTGTCATGTTGACACATAAAACTAAACACTCAGAAGATGTGATGAGTTATTGTAGTGATTGTTAAAATGAACATGTTTTATGTTTGGCAGTTTTCTGAGAAATACAAATGTACAAATCATTCCTCAAAGGCTTGCAGTAGGAGTGCATCATTTCTCAGTTCAGACAAAGTCCTCTTTCATGTTTGTTAACTATTGCTGCTTCTTAAGAAAATCAATGCAAAAGCTTTTAGTTTATTGTAAAACTGAGTATGGTATAGAAACAAAAAGACTCGGCCCTAACCTTTACCATACTTGTCTTTGTTTAAATCTAAATGCAGCACAATTACAGTTCCTCTGTAATCTCTGCATGAGACTGTTTATTGATCTGAATCATGTTTCTATCAGCTGTGCACCTTCAGTGAAGATTTGCATTCTGAATGCCATTTAGATTCATTGTGTCGAGAGTTTTGACTGCTTCGGATTTGAGTGTACCTAATGAAACGGGTGACACGCGAGTGAACTCAAATGCAGTCACATTTTAAAACAAATTTTCCAAAACAATACTTCAAATTGCATGAATTAAGATCACTCTGACATCACTCTCACTCTTCAAGTTGAATGCTATTGTTGCAAATGAGCATGTAAACCTAGTAGCCTTAATCTGCCTTTAATTACTGTCACCTCACACTAATCTTGGCGATACTCGCATGTTTTTCAGCTTTGTAGCAAGTCTTGCTGGACAATATGGTTGTTTTATTTTTTCTTTCTTGAAGTAACTGTTTGTAATCTTTTCAGGAGGAGGAACTGAAGATGGCCACTCAGCTCTCTGGTCCAGTCATGCCCATCAAAACTGTAAGTTACAATTCCAGCAAGATTCCCCTTGGACCCAACATTCATTTTCAAATGTATTGTAGAAAAAATTACAGTACGATCAATCTGTTTGTTTTGCATCACAGCAGTCAGATGATGACAAATCTCCGGAATCTCTGTATTTCTTTGATGAAACATTTGAACCCTTTTTCTGATGACTGCTTTTTAAAAATGAAGCTAGAAAAACCAATTTGTTGCCAAATAGTGATGTCCAAAAATTGTACTTGAATTTTTGAATCAGTTCACATGAAACAGGCTCTTGTCATTTAACCAATGAAGGAAATTGTCATGAGATTACTATTGACTTTTTCTCCTCTTCAGGTGCACAAGAAGGAGAAGGCCCGGGTTATCTCTGAGGATGAAAAGAACTTCAAGGCTTTTGCCAGCCTGCGTATGGCCCGTGCCAATGCTCGTCTTTTTGGCATCCGTGCCAAGAGAGCTAAGGAGGCAGCTGAGCAAGACGTGGAAAAGAAAAAGTGAAAATAGTCACTATGGAACTGTTCAAATTAAAGTCTTTAAAAAAGATTAATGTGAGAATGTCGTGATTAAGATCTTATTTGGATTGACAGGTGTTGGGTCTAGTCATAGATAAGACTTGATAGAATAGAGCCACATTGCAGACTGGGGTGAATACTTGCAGAGAACTAAGTGCCACTTCCACTACTCACCTTGGGCATCTAAACAAAAGTAGTTTCTTCAGTATCGGGCACTACAAACAAAGCCTTAAACCAATGTTAGAGATGCATTAGTGCCTCAAGAACATATTGGATCTGATCCAAGCCAATAAATATGAATAGATCTTCTTCACAAGCTGACGGGTGTTAATAACATTAACTATGGCTCTGTTCAAGTGCCCATTAAGCTGTGACACTGAGCCAACATGTACAACACCTGGACCTGAAAACTGAAATGGCTAAATGGAATCTGGCCACGTAAATTTTATTATTTATATCCCTGCTTTTACTACAGAGAAATGTCAAAATGTCATCTGTGCAAAAAGTCTGCCGAATGATCACATATTTTTTTAATATTTTTTTTTATCACTTATTTTTATTCACATCAGTCAGTCAGATCTGTACCGGCCATGAACTCAGCTGAAATTGGATTCAGTGCGAATTTTTACAGCAGTAGGTGGCACTAAAAGCACAAAATGTAGCCCATCAATGGAGACGTAAAAGCATTGTGGTTTATTGACTAATGTATGGAATTTTACTATCACTTTATAAAAACTGGATTTTTCCAAAGGCAGGTTATAAACCTTTCATCACACTCGTTTCAGTATTGAACCAGATAATCTGATCAGTAACTTCATTATTAGAGGGAAGTGTGTGACAGGATTGGATGTTAATCCAAGCTTGTCCAGTTAACCTGGACCTGGTCACCAGAAATCTTTCAGTCTAAGAGACTAAACCAGGCAAAGCCTCTCAAGCATGACTGATCATTAATAGGAAAAGATCTCTACATTATCCACAGCATGTTAATACACAGGTGGCAGAAGCGCCGGTCATCCACAGCCCCTGAGGCAGAGAATGGAAGGCAGAGGTGGAAAGCATGAAAAAAAATCTCATCCCAGTGGGGACAATTTTACTCTCAGCCACAGCAGGTGAGGCAAAGCTGAATATTAATTTTCATACAGAGGGTTACTTGCTGGCAGACATGAACCAGAGCGGCCTGTTAATATGAAACATTGCTATGACAACAGAGGTTATGGACATTTAGGAACAATTTGCACATGTTGGGTGTGCTGTGGTGTTCTGATAAGGTGAAATGAATAAGTAATGAAAAAAGTAAACAAAACAACACAGGTGCAGAGAAATTCCCCCTACTGAGTGAAATGGCCTATTTCAAATTTACCGTTTTAGAAAATGTTAAATTTCCAAAATAATCCGAAGTCCAGAATGTCAACATATACAGACTGGAAAAATCAGGATTGGAGTAAGACAAAATGTCCTTGTTTCTACTTTAGTGTCTGTCTCTGTCCCAACAGTACGAATGCAAATAAATAATTCAGTTGATGAAAGTAAGTGGACAGCAAGTCATTTTGAGCAGTGTGGATTGATAATGCTGACATAGGGACTCAAATGGGTGGTGCTATCTCATACCTGATATACGGTGCTGCAAAATAATTCCCTAACTGTATTGGCATTTAAACCGAATAACAATGACCGTCAGATAATCAGCTTTATATTGATGTGGATTTTATCTATTATTCTACCAGCCAACTGGAATCGATGAGATTGCATGTGTGCTTGTATCCTGCAGTGTCAGCTTCACCCCCGATCATGTATGTGTATCATGTTTAGTCTGAAAGGGAGCTGAGATCTTTTTGACCACAACATTTATAGGTCAGTCAGGCAAATGTCATGGTGACAAGGAGGAGACTCCTGGAGATAACAATCACCATTCACTGAGCCTTTACCTGATGCAGAGCCTGCTGAAACACAATCTTGATGATTGATTCCCATTAACAGGGATGCTGCAGCTACCACCACCACCAAAGACTTTAAGAATCAATAGTGCCTTTGAAAGTTTTCAAAAACCTACCTAAGCACAAAAATACCTCTTCTCAGGGGAGCTGCTGGTAGAAAACTGTGGATGATGTTACACAAAAACATCAGAGCTAGTTTGATTGAAAATGAGTGGATCAAGCCATGTTAAGAGATGCTTCCTATGTTGAGTTATTGTACATGCAGTGGGGTCAGCAGCTCCAAGGCGAGCATTGATTGTGACTGGGGAGAAGCAGTGGGGGTTTGGGTTAGAGCTAGGGATAATCCATGTGCAAACGCAGGGAACGTCCTGTGAGGTGCTGAACTGACATAGCAGCAGCGGCAGATGGCCCTTGTTTGGAGCTGTGGCGTAACAGGGCTCAGGTGTGTGCCCCAAAGCAGACACTTCCTACCGACTCTGAATACCAATGGGGGAAGAAGCAGTGGGGGGGTCATGGCCATGTCAGAAAACAGCAAGTTTCCATGTTAAACACAGTGTGCGCAGGCATGGATTTGCTACTTTTCTTTTTAGAATTTCATTTGTAATATCAACCTGTGAGGGTGAATTTGTGTGGTCTTTGTTGTTTTTTGTGCAAGTTACATGGTGATCAGTTCAACAGAGCAGATAATTGAAAAGCAGGGAACCAAATGTTTTATGTTTCATGCAGCTGGATTAATTTGATTGACCTGCCTGTCTGCTGCACACATCATGGCTCAACTCTCAACGAATTAGCCACGTCCTCTTGAAATCAAAGAAAAACTTGTAATGATGCAAATTTCCAATGAAAAAAAATATTATTTAATGTCTGAAGACCACTTCAGAGTTAAAAGATTTCAAAGCCTTGAGGACTAAAATGTTACACCTAAAGCCTACATTTCTATTATGAAGAAGTGCTCTGCAAAGACACATTAAGCCCTTCAAAACAACCAAACCTAAGCTTTTATTGTCTATTCTATGCTTTCTTTTGATGAACCCAGATTTCCCAAGTAATCTTGTCAAATTTTTTTTGTAGCTGTTTTGTCTTTCATGGCCGTCAGTTCTGTTTTGTAGGAACTCAAGAGCTGCTGTTTTGTCAGTGCAATCTATAAATGTTATGCAATGTCTGGAAATACATTCATGAAAATAATACATTTGTGGGTGGACTGCGAAAAAGGTTCAAGCATGAATGCTGTGTGGAAACAATATGTTACGTAACGTAACATACATTGCTGTCGAATGATTGAAAAGCTACACTATGAATCAGTTCTTGATCAGTTTAATGTGAGTGACATTAGTGTTGGCTTATGTATAGTGTAGGTGTGTATGTGCATATATACAGTGTACATGTAGATGTATGTGTGTGTGCGTGTTTGTGTGTGTTTGATAAAGGTAAAAGAGCAGAGAGTCACAGGTTTTCAGCTGTCTGGAGATTACACTGTGATGTGGTGCTGCTGGAAAATTCGCCCTTTTGAGTACCTGTTGTTTTGCTCTGAAATTTTTTCCATGCATCCTTGGCATTTTTATTTTGTGAGGTGAGACAAAGCCATAGCCAGGAAGTGTTTATTTAGGCATGAATTACTTTCTCTTCTGAGCACAAATTGTCACCTTTTATGCTCACATGTGCAATGGAGCCCATACATCTCTGTTTAGATTATGAAATTACTGTTGAAACTAGATCCAGTAAAGTGTTTCTGAGCAGGGGGCAATGTTGAACACAACCGGCTGATCTGACAGTATGCAGATCTGTGTTATCTATGCATTATGACACAATAACAGTGAATACATTATACTGAATATCCATAGATCTTGCACTGTCACTCAGGTGAGTCTTTTTCCTTTCTTTTCTTTTCTTTTGGTTCAGCAGTTTAGCAGTCAGTTGGTAGCAGTAAAAATCAGATGTAAGCTGATAAAAATATCCAGAACCTGAAGGGATGTGTCAGTCTAAATCTATAAGAGAAAAGCCTTCTGGTGAGCCTGCAGAGAATGTAATAGCACATAGAGACCCTAGGGGAGTATGACAGAGTAGGGACACGGCATACATTTCCTTGGGATTTTAGTGCACGTTATTGCTGTCTGATTCAGGTCCTTATTAAAAGCTTCCGCAATGCATTCACGTTAGTTCATTCCTTGTTTTCCAGGCTCGGTTTTGAATGAAACCCACCGATAATCGAGTGAAAGAAGCCCACCTTTACATCAGCAGCTGGACTCCACTCCCCAATCTCTTCAAGCCGAGCACACTCCCTCCTCAGCAGTCTAGCCAATGAGTTTCGGCGGAGAGAGAAAAAAAGAAAAAGAAAAAGAAAAGCAAAGCAGTGTGTTAATGGGAGCGGATTAAACAAGTGTGTTAAAGAACAACGACAGGTAGGAAGTGAGTTTCTCGTTTTTTAACTTGACTAGCCAGCACGAGTTGAATGTTTCTGATGGGGAAATTGCTTGTATGTTTTTGTTCGGCTGCAGATTGGTCTTAACTGGAAGTGAATGACAAACGATGTTATCAAAGTAGACTATTCATTTTCTAGTACGACGCTTTTCGCCTGTTGTTATTAGGAAAACTAAAGCTAAATGGTCACCCTGCCACTCTGAACGTTAGCTGGCGTTGGTTTTTCAACATTAACGATTTGTGCCGGAGTTTATTCATTGTGCTGAACTAAGGAGCGTTTCTTGTGTCGCCCTCATGAAGTTGTTGGATTGAATCGGCGGTCTCCTGCTCGTGTTTCATTACCAGTACATTTTACCCTGAGAAGTTTTGGCCTTATGAGACACACCGGGTCGTGTTTTTTACAGCTCACAACAATGCTTGTATTTCGAGCTTCCTTGAGTTAAGTTTGACATCAATGCTTGTGGGGTAACATCTGGTTTCCAGACTCCACAGCTGGAAAACATAACCACGGGCGCTGTCCCCGGTGCTGAAAGCCAAACGTGCACTTGTTCATTTGTCTCATAATGTGACACTTACAATAAAATGATGCTGGTAGAGAAATTCGACCCCCACCCTCCTCTTCAGAGCAGTTAAGCGAGGTCAGAAACCTCCTTGCTCAAGGACACTTCAGCAGGGCGGATGCTTGCCACGTTGGAGTCCTTTTCTTAGTGTCATGTTATCCTCTGGGAAATAAAGACACTCAGCCATGTGGCTTTTGGATTCCTTATTTTATCAGCCACTTCAACTTGTTTGCCCATTGTTGAATAAGAGACAAAAAATACCCCCTCTAAGTCTGTTTGCTGTCTCATATAGGTATGATAAAAACAGTAGAAAATGACTGTATGTTTTTGTATATATTTTTATGGATAGCTTTGTGATTCTTGTGTTTTCATATTGCAAGTAAGAACATGTAAAAAAAAAAAAAAAAAGCACTATATTTGACCATCTTAAATGAATCTTTCCAGGAATCTGATCTAGACTCCTAAAAGCATAACCCCATCACCTTCATGTCCTGTCTCTCGTTATTACAGAGGTGAGATGATATTCCTCACAAGGGGGTAGGGCTGACAGGCAGTTATAACAGCTCGGGTTTGGTTTGGTCCCCAGGGACTCAACAAGGAATCTCTGTTCATTTTGTGACATCTGCATCAAGTCAAAAGAGCCTGTCTCCTGTAGGCGTGCCACGTCTTCACTGAACTCCCTCAACCGACCACCACATTTTCCCATCCCTCGGAGCTATACCAACAGCCTCACACCGTACTGCTTCGCTGGTTGGCAGCTCCTCTTGACCTGAGCCAGGATGAATGACATCCAAGAGGCCACCTCCCCTGCAACCAGCCTCAGCGGTCCAGCTACCTGTGTCTCCAAAGTAGAGCTGCGTGTGTCTTGCAAAGCCCTGCTGGACCGAGACACGCTGAATAAATCAGACCCCTGTGTCATACTAATGGTACAGACCAACGGACAATGGACAGAGGTGAGCCCCCCTTTCTTTCTTTGGTCTGACAAATACACAGTTGAACCCTTTGGGCAAATGTTTGAGGCTGATATCTTCACATTTCCTAATGTGTAAGGAATTGTGCCTTGACTCATGCAAGAGCAAGACTTCACATTATCAAAATGACAGCACCTTGAGTTGATCTGAGCAACATGTTTTTCTTAATGCTTACACAAAACTGTTGCACACAAAGACACTGCACACTGGGGATAGTTGCGCAGCCCTCCTTCCTTTGTCCAGTATCACAAAATCTGTAAAGGCTGAGATTTTAAGATTAAACAGCGGCGATGTGTGAAATATTATACATTGGGATGATTTTTCCGTCTCACCCCAGTTATCCCAAAACCTGTGTAGTCATACTAGATCAACCAGGGAGATGAATCTGTTAAGGGTTTGGTGAACTTGCAGCTGTTTTTCACTTTTTCGGAAAAGATTATGCCTTACACAACAGCTGTCTCATCCTGAATTAAAACCCATCAAATGCAGTGTACATCTATCAACACTGTCTGTCTCCACAGTTCCTTAATTTACATCAGGTTTTGTTGTCTGACATTGTATATTAGCATGGTTGGTATTATTCAATGTGATGATTTGAGTTCCAGCTGAAAATGTTTACTTTCTTGGATAGGTCCCAGGCTGATTTGGAGCTTAGGCAGCAGGTCTCTCATTTCCCTATTAATTAAGTCATTTAGTTCATGAGGGAAAGCCAAAACACAGGTCCCCGCTAAGTAGAGGATGTGTTGGCCGAGGATACCTAATTATATCCATTTTTCCTCCTGCAACCCTTCATCTGACAAAAAAGCTCTATATTCAGGGAAATGGCTGATAATAATTAACTGTATTTCTGCCAGATTCCCGCCACAGGGGAGCCATTTGTTGAAGATGCTCACTGTAATGTTTGGACTGTATGAATGTGGAACCTCGAGATACTATTTTGAGGCAGTGACGATAAAAACACTTGGCTGCCAGTATTGAGCACACAGTTATGGATTTTTCTTGGGTGTAATTTGATAGGAGGTTGTTACATGAGATGACTGACCTGGGTTCAATGTAGCATGAATACGTGAGTTGTTATTTTTAGCCGCTCTAACTGAGGCAAATTCAGATGATATGAAACTGAGATTATGGCACAGCGCAGTATAACAATTGCACTCTCTCTCTCTCTCTCTCTCTCTCTCACTCTCACTCTCACTCTCTCTATCTATCTATCTATCTATCTATCTATCTATCTATCTATCTATCTATCTATCTATCTATCTATCTATCTATCTATCTATCTATCTATCTATCTATCTATCTATCTATCTATCTATCTATCTGAGTCTTGACAGTCATGACAGTGTACACAAGTTATCCCATCCTCTGCTGTCAAATCCCTCAGTACTGGGAGGCACGATTGATCGAGCAAATTGTTTACTTACGTCAACAACTGAGTAAGAAGCTGAGCCCACTCACATCACCACCATACCGCCCTCTTTCTCTTTTCTGAGCTCATACTGTATGGCCCCATTGACTTGAAAGTGCTCCTTGTTGAACTGCATTCACTTCATTATTACCTTATTTCACCACCAATTCACCTCCGAAGAAAAATGCAGAGGCAGGGTGGAGAAGACTTGACATTGTCTACTATTACAGATTTCTTTCTTTATTTTTTGTTTAAAACCGGACTCTCCACGCTCCCATGATAATGAGCTCATTCAAAACACAGTCTTTCTATCCAACCTAAGCTACGGAGGCTTGTTATGATTGAGCTACACAGATAATGCTCCACCTACCTGGCAGAACTGATTAGAGAAAGCTTTAATTTCCCATGTCAGGGATCTCTCTACAATTCTGGCCCCACACCAGTGACAAACAGGCGTCACAGACTTTGGCACAACCTATCCCCCGTAGCTCTGATTAGCTTTCATCAACAAACAGACTTATCAGACTCATCCCGAATCTGCCCATCCAGATGGCACAAAGAGAGGAAGAGAAGGCAAGACAAGACAATAAAGAGAAACGTGAGAATTAGTCAGACTATTTCTAGAACTGTGACGAGACCAAAGTTTTTGTTTAGCAACTAATGTAATATGTTTTCCCATTTACTGATCAACAAATTGAATTGCAAATTGGTAATAAGGAGAACAAGAATAAAACTGATAATGAATCAACATGTCTAACTCTGTTATGTGTAAGGTGCCGAATGCTCAAAAACAAAGATCAAAAAGTTAGGACCCGGCGAGCCCTCCAGTTAAATTGTTTATTCATGCATCGATATTTCAAACAGATGGCTTACCTCAGTATGCAAACTGGCAACAGTGTGAAACAAGAAGGAGAGAGAAATGAGAAATTCAATAAACATGGATTGTAAAAAATTGCCATTTTAGGTTTTACAATTACAATTACAGATGGGCGATGTACAATAAGGAGAAAAGTAAATAAATAATAGGAGAACTATAGTGTATAGAGGTGCTTGCATACAGGTGGGAGACATTTTCCTGGCATGGTTTTGGTCAGCCTGTCCCCACAGAGGGAAAGATCACTGCATTTAAGTTATTCTGAGTCATCACCATTATCCCATGATGAAACATTACTATCCTGGTGCGAGTGGTCTCCTCCAGCATGGTAATGGTCCAATCCACACAGGGTGTGAAAGGTCACTGATGGGTTCGATGAGTATGAAAATGATATCAGTCTTATTTTATGGCTAACACACTCACCAGGGTCGGCTTGTATAAAATGTCTAAGCTAATAAACTTTGACTGTAAAAATTTCTTAGTAAAAAGAAAAATTTTGAGTCTTTTTATAAAGAGCCACAAAGTAACTTTTGGCAAAGTCTAAATGTGTTTCTTCAGTGCTGACTGAAGTGTAAAATAGACACTACAATTACCTGTTATGCACTCAAACACTGCATCAGCCAATAATGGGCCTCTAAAAGTGTTGTGACATGGTTGTGTCACAGCCTCATGCCATGATTAAGATAACCCACCATTCATTTTGTCCAACATTATGCTTTAATATATTGTAGCATGTCATAGGAAAGCTTATAAGATATTTCTCCTACAAGGACAAAACAGTTTTAAATTACAACAATCTGCCCAGTACAGAGTTTGTATGTTAATTAAATGCGCATTTAATTGTTTTCTGTTTTTCCATTACCGAGAACAAGGCCATCAACCTGAAAATGGAACATTCCCTTTAAAGATGTACTCATGAACTTTGACATGTTGTGTAGGAGTGTGGGTAGTGAGACAGGATTTTGTATTGTTTATCGGCTTATCATCATACATTTCCAAAGTATGTGTTTAGTGCTTAGCTGCTGCTCTTCTGACTCTTAACTGACTCAGAGGACCTCTGCAGCTCTCCTAAGATTTTGGAGTAATATGTTAGACAGCTCTCTCCATCACCACCCTCAAAATACCAAATGAGGGTATGTCTGTCGGCGTTCGTTCCTCTAATAGGGTTCTAGAGACTTGAATAATCTATGATAAAGAGCAGTGATGCTGTTGGGTCGTGGTGAAACATTATCTGCTAAGACACTTGATATTTTTTTTTGATATTTTCTGGGTATGCTGTGTGCATCATTCTTCATTTTTAAAATACTCTGGTGTTGCTAAAATCATGAAGAGTTCAGCTTAGTCTTTTATCTGATCAAGATTGGATCTCCACCGAAGCGAGAAATGAGAGACAAGAAAGAATCGTCGCAAGTCATCATGACACAAAGTCTGGACCTGCTTCACTGACAATGAAGAGATGACGTTGGATACTGTTACAGACAAAAACTGTATCCAGCTGTATGGCTTCAATTTCGATGTCTTCACAGTCTCTACTGAGGACACATCATCTGATTATGCCAGATTATGCCTATAACTTTGCTAGATTGAGGTTGAAGTCCCAAATATGCATTGAACAATAATATAAATAGAGTATCATGAAAATTCAGTCTGTTTACTGTTTATGATGATATGACAATATAAAGCTCTGGATGTATATTTACTGTAGATGTAGATTTGAATATCGTGTTCAATGATGATTTGTCCTTGTGACAAATTGGACATCATAGAGATGTTCATGAAACTGTGTGATAGCTAAAGTAAATCCCACACCTTGAGCAAATGGGGCCTCAGAGCTCCGAATTTTCCTTGTCAGGCAATCAAAGACAAGCGCGGATGTTTTCTGTACGCTGAGATTAAATGTCAGAGCCCTCCCATCTTCTCTCTTGACAGAATGTTATAACATTTGCCCTTCTGTACATTTATATGCTGGTGTTCCTCAAAATATTGTAAGCAGGGAGACAAATATGTTGTGAGTGTTATTTTTTGATCCTATTCCCTAAACTCTTACCTTATTGTAAAATGATATAGGACACAAAACACTCTCCCCTAAGGTCTACTATTGCTTTAATCACACTAAGTGAATTATAATAAGAAATGTTTAAATATATTAGATGAGTACATGTGAGGGTTTAAAGTCTTATTATTTTTTCTCTATTTCAGCTGGACAGAACAGAGGTGATCAAGAGCAACTTGCACCCGGTCTTTGCCAAGGTTTTCTCTCTGGACTACTACTTTGAGGAGGTTCAGAAGCTGCGATTTGAAGTCTACGACATCCATGGCACTCACAGCATCGGGACCCGTGACGACGACTTCCTTGGTGGGGTGGAGTGCACTCTTGGCCAGGTAAGCAGATGCTATCACATTGTGTTGACTTGTACTAGTTGTGTTTTCCAGAATACACAGATGCTGACTTAAAATTCTGTTCGTTTTTTTCCCCTTAAAAATTGTGATTTGACTGCCTTAAAAGCATCTTCCGTAGTCTGCGATGTTGGTAGTAAATAAACCTATATAATACCTATATATATTTGCAACATAGTGTCCTTGTACACTACTCTTTACTGCTGAGGGCTCAAGGCCAACCTTGTGTTCATCTTGCTCTTTGCAGATCGTGGCCCAAAAGAAGATGGTGAAGCCTTTGTTGCTGAAGTACGGGAAATATGCTGGAAAATCCACCATCACGGTAAGTTTCTTACCTTGTGCTTATGACCTTACTGCTCTGTGGACTGACGTTGTCTGGACATTTACAAAGTGGAAGTTATTAGCTAAAGAGCTGAGCGAAACACATTTTTGGCCATAACTCACAAATTCATACACTAATTAAGACACAATTTAACACAAATGTCTAATAGAATAAAATGATGACATTTTATATCCAGAAGGTCAAAGGTCAACTTCACTGTGACATCATAATGTTATGAAAGAACACAACTCAGGACTGGTTGGCGGAGACATACAACCCCAAGGCAACTGAAGACACCACTTACAGAATGGCTTCATGTTGCTGCTTTACATTGCTGGGTGGCGATAGTTGTTAAATGTAGACATCACCCCTCTCTGAGAACTTTCTATCTGCTTTATGTGTCCATTTTTTGGTGGCATGGGGTGTCAAACATTGCAATCCACGCAGGGAAGCAAGCAAATCCACATGGAAGAAATGATGCATAAATAAGACATCACTTGTGTCCGATGTGGAAGAGGAGAGCTGTTGGTTCATTAAGCACCATCTTACAGTTAACAAGCCAGTGGTGATAGCATATAATAAACAAGATGAGCAAGATCGTGCAGTGCTACACTCTGGTTTGTAGAGTAGCCGCTCTGCCTTGTTTGGGAATACACAAGAGAGTCTCCTCTTCTTCTAATTAATTTTTATTGCAGACTAGATGCTACAAAGCCTACTTTTGTTCATTTAATTATAAATGTACAGGAGGTAGACTTAATAATCAATTTACAATGTCATGCAACCAATACACATTGCTCTTCAACAAATAAAAAACCTATACAGTATTTTTTTAAATGTAGCACTGTTATCAATAGTATTGAATTGGATTGCCGTATACTGTAAGGATGTTCCTGGTTTTGATTTTTGAACTCAGTGCCATTTCTCTCACTTTTGCAGGAAACTTTTCTCTCATCTATTCTCCTCACTCATTGCATACATAAAGGACCTGGTCTGAGATTTGAACCCAGGATCCCTGTGAGGGAAAAATTTAAGACAAACTCCATTTTAAATCTCAGTCATATCACCTCTAGCCAGAGTTAGACTTTATTTAAACCAGAGCCAGCAGCAAAGACCTTTTGAAGGTCTTCTGGATGGATCTTTTTTTTACCATTTCATCTATACAAGCATATAGAATTCAGGGCACCATCATAATATGAAACGTGTTATCTAACGTGTTGTTGCTGCGCACACATGATGGTACTAAAATAAGTCTTCAAGTTTTCAATTGCATTTGCAATATTGTACAAACTGATTCAGTTTTGCTTGTTATGTCTTTAAAGAAGATTTGTGTATATTTTTAATATATGCATAAATACAACCATTAATATATGTGGTAGAGACACAGAGCACATACACACGTATTTGTACTTCTATACAGTATTGTGAGGACTCCTATTGACATAATACATTTTATCATTAATCAATACACATCACAACACCTACCTGCCCAATCCTAACCCACATCCTAAAAGTTCATGCTACATTCAACCGTAAAACTAAATATTGTCCTTTAAACAGCCCTTTGCAAAAACCATTAATTGGGAAAAATATGCTCACTCTCAAGGTCTGAACTTCAAATGGGTCCTGACAAGGATAGAAATACATGATCACACACAGTTACACACACACACACACACACACACACACACACACACACACACACACACACACACACACCTTCTGCCCACACCTTTTATAAAGATTTCCCCTCGCACTTGGTGTGTGTCAGGACAAGCTGTCTGATAAAAAGCACAAGTTACCTATTTTGCAGATCATGGCTGTCTGGCTTTGTCAAATCCTGGCCGTGCCCACGGTACAGCCACAGTCCTGGCAATTTGATGTAAAGTTTCTGCGAGTTTCAAATAAAGGATCAGTGAAAAAGCAGACCTCTGTTTTCTGGGAGTGAGCCAGACAGTTTAGAGACAGCAGCAGAGGGTGCACGGTGATTCTTAAAAATGGCAATTCTGAACTTTTTCTACTAACACATAAGACCAAACAAGCAAAACAGCAGCCATTCAGAGAGCAAGCTGTTACACAACTGTACTGTTGCATTGTGCTGTACGTGGTAACTTTTATAGCCATAAAAAGTTCAATGTACAAGTTGAAGAAATAACCTATGACAGTGGGGGACTCTAGTTTGCAGCTAATGGTGCTCTCTACTCTCTGGCTTATATGCCCAGCAATCAAGTAAAAGCCACTTCAAAAGATACAGTTAGGTACAGATACAGTTAACTGCTTATTATAGTGCAAATGTAGTTACTTTTTGAAATACAGAAGAAAAATTCTGTATGAATACTCATATAAAAAACATGCAATTTAAGACAAGAAAGCCTGTATTAAATCTCAGTTTTGAGTTAGCATACATTCTATGTAAATGTTTATATTAAATTTGTTGTTTTAAATACTGGCAGATAATGTCCACCTTAATTTTCTAAAGGCTTCATCTGCAACCAAATATCAGTTGTCAAAAAAAATTTCAATTTCAGTTACAACTCTAGTTTTTATGAGCTTTAGGGATTTTTTCCTGAAATGTGGGTCATTTCTTGCCAATGAATAATACAGCCCATATATACAAAAAAAAATTACTGACAAATCTTATTTCCTTTCAGGTGCATGCTGAGGAAATTTCTGGCAACAACGGATATGTGGAGTTCTCCTTCTGTGCCAAGAAGCTCGATGATAAGGTGAAAGGAGCAACCGTTTTTTGATGGAAATACCAGCACAGTTCGTGTTTTATTAGATGTGGTTTAGTAGCTCTTGACAGGGATAGTAGCAATAGTAATATGACAGTGATGATACTGTAGTGCAGCCTCAGGAAGCACCCACAGTTCCTCACTGGCCTCGAAGTTATGCACATGTAAAGGATAATTTTTCAATTTCAGCAAAAATCATTGTAGAATTTCATGTTATAAGAGGAGAAATTGTTAACATGTAAAGCTGCAATGATCATTTGTGAACATGCTAGGCTCACATGTAAATGACATGACATTATATAATATCACGTGAAATCTGTGCTTTTAGTTTGAATTTATATGGTTCCACTTTAAGGCTGCATACCACTGACCTTAGCTACTCCTGCTCCCACACTGTCAAATTTTGCTGACGGCATATTTCAATCAAAAACACAGCAGGGGCTTTCATCCAATTACAACTCTGATGACATGAAGTCGCACCATGTTCTCAGGACCGAGCCTTAGGATGCAAGACTCATAGGTTGCCCTTGATTCTCAGTGGTATTGGGAGGAAAATTCAAATTTTCTATAGCATGTACATTCATTTGAAATTACAGTTTGCAAATCGTAGCTACTCTGATGGTAAAAGTGAACCTAAAAAAATCTTTACTAGAGTATATCCTTCCTCTGCATGTGATGTTTGCTATCGGTATGCAGTGTTTTCCTGGAAGTATTACATTTCTGATGAAATGCTGGGGAATCTGCACACTTGTTTTTTTTTTTTTAAATTGAACTGATTAATTTGCACGCATTCAAATAAGTCACTGTTACAGTTTGGATTTTATAGCTGTGGCAGCATCATAGTGGCACAATGGTGTGTAATCATGTGGCACTAACACTACAGCAGCTTGTTTGGTACACTGATTACTTGGAATAAAAACCTACACATTTTGGTTCGTGGTGCCAAGTAGCTAAAAACACTGATGATGAAAATGATTGACACTGGCTTTGTTCACATGCACGGACAGTTTCGTTCTGGTTAGAAAAATAGCCCACCTTTGGGAGGATTGATTGCAAACATTTTCATTCAGAAGTGAAATATTAAGTACTGGTTATGAGATGTGGAAAAATTTGGGATTTGCTGTCACGATTACTTTTCTTTTATCAGAAGCAAGTGCTCTGTCAGATTGGGATGGGATATGAAATTTACTTGTTAAAGCAACAATAGTTGTTTTTTTTCTGTCCACTTGAGGGCAGCGAAAGAAGTTCTAAATATTAGATTGACATATCATCATCTTAAAAAGTTGTAAAGGCCAAAGTGTTGGCTATAGTATTAGTCAGTAATGTATTACTTTCTAAAATTATACATTAATGTAATTACTATTCTCATTAATGTATAGTTCAGGGCATTACCATTTGAAATTCAGTATGTTACTAACCCCAGCAATCCTCCCTTACTTTGGCAATTTGTTAGTTGACTTGTTTCCTGTCTAACCGGTAGATTGATATTCAGTTTGTTCTCTCTGTGTTCAGCGGGCGGCCTGGTGTGGTCAGTAAGTGCTAGCTTGATGCAGGAGCTCAGGGTGTTGAGAGGCATTTAGCCGCCACAAAAAGAGGAGGAATGCTACTCTCTGTAATTCCAAAGCTATCTTATATACAGTTTGTCTTATTAGTTGTCTTGCCAACATCACTGTTAAGGCTACATTCACGAATCAGCTGCTTGTTTTAGAGAGTTGGAGCATGTGTGAACCCCGCAGCCCCACTGTGGGGGCGGGACTTTATGCAGTCACTGGGGCTAAAATCAAACTTAGCTGTGATAGTCAAAAAATACCTCTAAACTGTAGACATGTTCAAACTAAACAACTTGTTTGAAATATGGGAAACGCACAAGATGTAACGTCTATATGGAGGTTTTGAAACTGTTTAAAAAGCATCACTGGAGCTGGCAAGTATAGTGAAAGTCAAGTAATATTACTAATTACTTTTGCTGTTTAGTAATTAGTAGTTTAGTGTAAGTAACATTTTCCAAATAACTTGCCCAAAGCTGGTTAGCAAACAGTAGCCTATTTACACCTCCAACAGACAGAGAGTCCTGTCTCTGAGGGACTTTAATATAAGTCCAATATTCTCTCTCCTTTTAGCTCTGTTTTGGCCTCCACCAACTCCAACATTTAGCCACTATCTTCACCTGCTAGCTCTGTTTGACTTTTGTTGAACCAAAACAGTAAACCTTTGTCCATAAAACCAAAACCACCAGCTAACGAACGCTAAAACAGCCCATCCATTCTTGATTGATTGATCCATTGTTAATATAAAAAATATTGAATAGTGCAGCTTCAAGTGGTTAATTCATGTATGTAAGGCAAATGGTTGATGTCATCAGGTGAGACAATTAACTTTTGTGCTCCTGTCATACTACGCACCCGTTTGATATTATGATTGTAAACTTAAATAACCCCTAAAACAAGGAAATCATATTTCTGTGATCAGGTGTTTTATCAGGTAGTATACATTTTCTTAAGAATACAAATTGGCTGGGACAGATGACTTGGGTGTGGCAATTTATCTAACACAGACAACAGATAATGACTGACGCAGGAATGATTTCTGCTTGACAGCTGTATAATCTGAACCTGCTGTAAATATTGATCACAGCAGAGACATTGGCGAATGGGAGGATTAATGATGAGATATTAGCATTGCTGTTATTGTTAGCGTGGGATTAAATTTTGACATGTGCATCTGATCAGTCTGATCATGCTGCTGATGCCACTGGCTTGCGGTTGCCATGACAACAAAGAGAGGATGCTACAGCTCTTTTTTGCTCCCGTCCCTCAGGAGATGTATCTGGCTAATGTGGCGGGAAATGCAGCATTTACTGTCTGATTCTGTGTTTACAAAACCCTCTCACCCTCTCACCCACACTCCAAACTCCCCCCACACAGTAATCATTTGTTTTCCTCCCTGAAGAATCAATTGACCTAAATAATCAGTGTTGCTCTGCTCTTAGACGCATGGACTTGAGACTCAGGGGTTGATTTAAGTCTACCCCAAATAGCCGTAAAGGATGCGAAATCTTAAGCTTGTTTTCAATTTAGCAGGCTATATACTAACACTAGTGATTTAGAAGCTTGTAAAATATTCTTAAATCCTCCTCTAAACAAAAAAGTTTCAAACACCCTATTTTTTTTTTCCTCAGTCTTACTTCAAAGAACCACCATGCTGTGCTGTAAATTTTATGCCTGCTTCTTCCTGACCTTTAATCACAGACATAAATACATCTGCCTCTGCAATGAATATATAATAATTGATAATTATTATAAAACTTAATAAAGATGTTTTAGAGTCTGGTATTAACATTACACTTCTGTTTCTGCAGGATCTCTTCAGCAAATCAGACCCATTTTTGGAAATATACCGAATCAATGATGATGAAACTGAACAGCTTGTGCACAGAACTGAGGTAAAGTCACCATATTCCCTCTTCAGTCTCATCAACAGCTGTTAATGCATTTTTACCACTTTTCTTCATATACAGTATGTTCCTACTCTAACAGGTGATTAAAAACAACCTGAACCCTGTGTGGGAGCCCTTCAAAGTGTCTCTCATATCCCTGTGCAGCTGTGATGAGGACCGGAAGCTCAAGGTAAGCGGCCTTTAGGAACTGTAAGTCCACACCAATAAAAATCACAGCAGTCAGTGACTCAGAATCTGCATAGCAAGTTCCTTTCAGCGGCGGGAATCAGAAAGCAGAGTCACACCGACAGAGACAAAGTAGTAAACAGTGTTGTCTGTGTGTGCCACAGTGCCTAGTGTGGGATTATGACTCCAGGGGGAAGCACGACTTCATTGGCGAGTTCTACGCCACTTTCAGGGAAATGCAGAAAATTTCCAGTGGAAATAAGGTCAGTGAACGGAGAGGCGGAGAAGAGTGGAGGAGAGACAGCCGTGGAACTGTTTCATCCACTTCCAATATGCCTTTCATTTTACTCTGCTGAAATCCATCACAGATGAGACAAATGTCATGGTGCTTAGGATATATTGCCAGTCTTCAAAATAGGTTTTCACTCCTGTTCTTTGTCCTCAACTCGCTCTGTTTAAGGTGACGTGGGATTGTGTGAATCCCAAGTACAAACAGAAGAAGAGAAATTATAAAAATTCAGGAGTTGTCATCCTCAGTGACCTTAAGGTAAGAAACTGCAGTAGAAATATATCATATTTATCAGAATAGTCAACACTGGAGGGAGCTGAACTAATCAGTATTTTATTTTTTTATTTTACATCATGACATAGAAATAAACAACCTTTACTATACAAACAAAAATGAACCCAGGAGATTTTTATTATGTAAATCAGCTCTTTAGGATTGAAGGAACAATATGAACTAATTTTAGCAATAAATGCTTGTTTGCATGTATATACTGTGCATAGAAACACTCTCATTGTACATCTAAATAACCCTATACACCTAGGACATTTTTAGTCTCCACTGTTTTGATAAGGTATATCACAAAATGTCTCTTTTTAGCCTTCACAGTCAACAGCTTTGTTGAGTTAATTCCACTTTAATGACCAGATGCTACAGTACAAAACACTGTAGCTGAGCATTCGCTCACCCAACCAAACACCCCTTCTGAGATTTTGTATGTAAGAAATACTCCTTTTTTTTTGTTGCAGCTCCACAGAGTGTACTCCTTCCTAGATTACATCATGGGAGGATGCCAGATTCACTTTACGGTAAACTGAGCAGTCTGTGTTTTGATGAAGCTTCACTGTCATTGAGCTTTTAACTGCACTGGCCATATGTGTATGAATTACCTATTGCTCTCAAATTCTCTGCATCTTCTTTGTTTGTGTAAGATGTAGGTTTGTAGGTAAACAGGCTTTGGTATGGCTTTGCTGGTCCAAATGCAG
>NW_019524993.1:17500-98602 GCF_002814215.2 Seriola lalandi dorsalis | reverse complement strand
TCCCTGAAGAATCAATTGACCTAAATAATCAGTGTTGCTCTGCTCTTAGACGCATGGACTTGAGACTCAGGGGATGATTTAAGGCTACCCCAAATAGCCGTAAAGGATGCGAAATCTTAAGCTTGTTTTCAATTTAGCAGGCTATATACTAACACTAGTGATTTAGAAGCTTGTAAAATATTCTTAAATCCTCCTCTAAACAAAAAAGTTTCAAACACCCTATTTTTTTTTTCCTCAGTCTTACTTCACAACATTGATGTCGTCTCCTCCAAAAGAACCACCATGCTGTGCTGTAAATTTTATGCCTGCTTCTTCCTGACCTTTAATCACAGACACAAATACATCTGCCTCTGCAATGAAGCAATAGTAAATCAGTGTCGACAGCCATTTGTGTTAATTTCAGTTTCCTCCTCATCTGAACAACTCCTATACACATACTGAAATAACCCAAACATCGACCTGTTGATGCTGTTCTGTAATTTTGCCTGTGTGGTGTCCATCATAGGCCCATGGTAAATATTGGCAAACATCAACTGAGTCACTACCTTTAAGAGAAGTAATGGAAATCAACCACAAAGTGTTAAATGTGATGTTGTATGTATCATTTGTTCCCATTTGTCTCTTATTAAATAGATTTTGTTCTCAATGAGGCTTCCTGAATAAATAAAGCTAAACGAGAACTACAAAAATGACTTCCTTTTATACTTTTGCTTATTTTATCATTATTATTATTATTATTATTATTATTATTATTTTTATTCATAGATGTTCTAGAAATCTGACCTAATGTTACCTGAAGAAATCCTTAATGATAATTGATAATTATTATAAAACTTAATAAAGATGTTTTAGAGTCTGGTACTAACATTACACTTCTGTTTCTGCAGGATCTCTTCAGCAAATCAGACCCATTTTTGGAAATATACCGAATCAATGATGATGAAACTGAACAGCTTGTGCACAGAACTGAGGTAAAGTCACCATATTCCCTCTTCAGTCTCATCAACAGCTGTTAATGCATTTTTACCACTTTTCTTCATATACAGTATGTTCCTACTCTAACAGGTGATTAAAAACAACCTGAACCCTGTGTGGGAGCCCTTCAAAGTGTCTCTCATATCCCTGTGCAGCTGTGATGAGGACCGGAAGCTCAAGGTAAGCGGCCTTTAGGAACTGTAAGTCCACACCAATAAAAATCACAGCAGTCAGTGACTCAGAATCTGCATAGCAAGTTCCTTTCAGCGGCGGGAATCAGAAAGCAGAGTCACACCGACAGAGACAAAGTAGTAAACAGTGTTGTCTGTGTGTGCCACAGTGCCTAGTGTGGGATTATGACTCCAGGGGGAAGCACGACTTCATTGGCGAGTTCTACGCCACTTTCAGGGAAATGCAGAAAATTTCCAGTGGAAATAAGGTCAGTGAACGGAGAGGCGGAGAAGAGTGGAGGAGAGACAGCCGTGGAACTGTTTCATCCACTTCCAATATGCCTTTCATTTTACTCTGCTGAAATCCATCACAGATGAGACAAATGTCATGGTGCTTAGGATATATTGCCAGTCTTCAAAATAGGTTTTCACTCCTGTTCTTTGTCCTCAACTCGCTCTGTTTAAGGTGACGTGGGATTGTGTGAATCCCAAGTACAAACAGAAGAAGAGAAATTATAAAAATTCAGGAGTTGTCATCCTCAGTGACCTTAAGGTAAGAAACTGCAGTAGAAATATATCATATTTATCAGAATAGTCAACACTGGAGGGAGCTGAACTAATCAGTATTTTATTTTTTTATTTTACATCATGACATAGAAATAAACAACCTTTACTATACAAACAAAAATGAACCCAGGAGATTTTTATTATGTAAATCAGCTCTTTAGGATTGAAGGAACAATATGAACTAATTTTAGCAATAAATGCTTGTTTGCATGTATATACTGTGCATAGAAACACTCTCATTGTACATCTAAATAACCCTATACACCTAGGACATTTTTAGTCTCCACTGTTTTGATAAGGTATATCACAAAATGTCTCTTTTTAGCCTTCACAGTCAACAGCTTTGTTGAGTTAATTCCACTTTAATGACCAGATGCTACAGTACAAAACACTGTAGCTGAGCATTCGCTCACCCAACCAAACACCCCTTCTGAGATTTTGTATGTAAGAAATACTCCTTTTTTTTTGTTGCAGCTCCACAGAGTGTACTCCTTCCTAGATTACATCATGGGAGGATGCCAGATTCACTTTACGGTAAACTGAGCAGTCTGTGTTTTGATGAAGCTTCACTGTCATTGAGCTTTTAACTGCACTGGCCATATGTGTATGAATTACCTATTGCTCTCAAATTCTCTGCATCTTCTTTGTTTGTGTAAGATGTAGGTTTGTAGGTAAACAGGCTTTGGTATGGCTTTGCTGGTCCAAATGCAGGAAATCATTTTCAACACAGTTTTAAAGGATCCTTTTACCCCTGAAACAACCCTAATGGTGTTTTTGTCTATGTACGCAGTTAGTTTTCTTAGTGAAGGCAGCCTCATGGGATACATTCCAACCTTCTTCAACTCTTGCCCCTTGGTCTGCCCTCGGTAGTTCTACCTCTCACTCTCTGGCTGGATCACTGAAGCAATGAATATTAATCATGAGCACTGCTGTGATAGATGCAGTTCCTCCTTGTTTAAATAGCTGGCTGCTTGGATCTATGGTGTATGGAAACTGTAGCTGCTTCCTTGTATGTGGGTGTAAAAAGTGCAAGTTCTTACCTCTGATCAGATAATTTATACTGCCATTAGGCATATTTCAGGCTCGCTCACACAGAATGACTTGTAATATCATAAGCAGCCAAGTGATAGACTTTGTAAAAATGTGTGACAAAAGAAAAACTTAACTGATCCTGTCATATTGTTCATTTTGTACATTGTCTACCAGGTTGCCATTGATTTCACAGCATCCAATGGAGACCCCAGGAACAGCTGCTCATTGCACTACATCAACCCTTACCAGCCCAACGAGTACCTGAAGGCTCTGATAGCAGTGGGGGAGATCTGTCAAGACTATGATAGGTTTGTCAATCTTTTGTTTCTTAGTAAAGGCTCTTCAGTGCCTACAGGGATTGTCAGTATCTCCTGTTGTGAAACAGAGCTGCAGAGTGTCCCTTGCATGCCAATTTGGTGAGATCTCTCACTCTGAAAGGAGCCACTCCATCTCAACCACACATAAGGACGATAATGGAAATTGTGGAGCACTGAATAAGAATGGCATTGAATCCTGCAGGTTATTATATTTTTGCTCGCCAGTTTGTCAGAAAACAGATGGAATTTAACTGTTGACCACCAGCTCCTCCAATTCATCTCTTCAATGAAAGGGACTTTGCATTTTGAATTCTCTCTATTAGTTGATTTACAAGCCGCACATTGTCAAACAAGCAGCTAATTACTTGCAGCACAAGTACAATCTTTTTTACTGTCCTCATCATGTTCACATTGGTAGGTCAAATTTAATCTGGGTAAGTAATGCATGATAAACTGTTTGTATCTGGGAAAATTAGAGCAAGCAAATTTGGCCTCTACTGGCATTACTTGTAGATGAGGCTAATCTGGGGCTGAAGATGGTGCTTGGTGAAGGCAGTCAAGGACACTGACACAATATTCTAGACAGACTCATTTATGGCTTCTTAATGATTAACCATTTTTTCAGTCTATCAGAAAGATTATATTTTTTACCTCGTGCCAGCCTCAGGCGTTTAAGGCCGGTGCAGACATCAGTTTTGTTACTGACAATGTTTTGCGCGGATTTCTAAGCAAATTTTTCTTAAGATTTTTTTTATTTGTTTGTATTTTACCCATTCTAGCAACAGTTTGGAGCAAAAAAACCTATTAACACCACATCTAGCTCATATTGATTTTTATTTTAGCAAATAAGACAATAAAACAAACCAAAGTGAACATTAAATAAGTTAATAAATGTATCTTATATTATAGCATATGAACAAATACTTAGTTAATGTATAAATTGTACTATATATAATGCAGTGCTTTTCCTTTGACCATCATCACAATTACTTGTTTTAATGACAGATTACTTGTTGTCTGTCATCAAAATTGCAGTTGTTTTCTTTATGGCCCCACTCAGGAAATCCTTGTCATTTTGATCAAATCACAAATATCCTAGTTTTATGTAACCTCAATTTCTTGTCGCATCATCAATAAGTAAAGTAATTTTCAATCTTGCGTGACTTACTTGCACAGGCTTCCAACTGACACCCACTCTCCATTCAGACACAATTTGCAAATCGGCCCAGTTCTTACATTTAGGGGTCTGTTTTTGAGAATATCTCAAAACTTTTGAACAGATTTTGAAGAAAAAGAAAATTACCCTTTCTAAGTAAACTGATTTAGATTTGGTTACAATTGTAAGAATGGGTGCCATGGGTGAAGGATTAAGTAATTTGTTTCTGGTGGGAATGTAGTCCTTTTTGATATTACTTCTTGATGTCACAAGATACCTTTTTTTCTTTTTCTTTTTTTTCTTCTTTTTTTTTTTTTACATTTTAGGATATTGATATAAAGATAAATCTTTATCTTACATGCTGGTCTGGCATAGGATTTTCCTTTTCCAGACCAGTAATATTATTGTTACAAGGTGCTTGAAGCTGGACATCATGGGGGCCTAAGGGTTAACATATATTCACACAGTAGTGGCTGCATGTGCTTTCTCCTGTAGAAACTCACTACTACAGTTTCCTCTCAGCATCTGTTGCAGCTACTGGTCCTCCTTCTTAGCTCGCATAGGCTCATTACCCAGAGCTACAGTCAAGCACATGCAGAGACAGGGGCTACGACAGCAGGATAGCAGGCACTTCAAAAAGAAGTGGGAGGCATTATAGCTGGAGAAAAAACACAGGAGGTGCAGCGTGAAGCCTGTTTGAGGAGTCATTAAAGACAATGAAGTGATTTGAACGAAATTATATTTTCATGTGACAATTCCCGTTACTGTAAATGTACATACTGGCTGATACAGTCATACACACTTTTGTTTTTAAAATGACTGATTGTTTAATTGTGAACAAATATTAAACAATGTACAAATGTGCAGTTATTGCAAGCAGGCTTGCAGGTGCTTACTAATTAATGGGAAATTATTTATAATATGATCTGTTTCAGAGAAAGACCCTCTCATCTGTCGAAACTAAGCCAGATGAGGATTAACACTCCTGATTTATGCAGATCCTCCTATTGAATATGAGGGGAGCACTGTCTGGCTAATTATAGCATCGTAGAGATTGCACTGGAGACACTCAGAACATGCCTGGAAGTTAGCAGTTCATCCTAGTAGCTTTATTATTTTCATGTTTACATAGATACACAAGAGCATCATACATGGAAACATGCCTCTGGGGGAACAGTGACTGCAAGTTGTAGGCAGCCCTTTCCCTTTTAGGTTGGAATTGTAATTGAGGTGTAAAACGTGGGCAGGCAAACCTTTTAGCCCTTAGTGAACATAGGTGATGTGGGATTGTAGAGTCCTTGCAGAGGAGTGCATTATGGAGCTTGAGTGACGAGCTTTCGTTTGTGTGGGCAGAGGATGGTTTACCTTGCTGAGAGTTATTATACTGGGCACATCTCCCCAAGGCTTCTCACGTATGCTGTCATACGGTGAAAACAAGTTGTCACTAAGCTTCTCTGTCTGGGCTGAAGGTGCTATGTCATATCTCTACAACTATGGAGTTTGATGATCGCTTAATACATTTATAAATTGCACATAGAAACCAATTCATTAAGCCCCCAGGGCAATTTATAAAGGTATGGAAAGAGTCAAGAGGTTGAGATAATGAGTGCTGTTAACAATAGCAAGAATAAAACTCAGAATAAAACTGACTCAAAATGAATACCCAATTCCCCATTAAAACATTTTCATTAAAAGTCTTTTCCAACATTGGTAAAGCCGGTGAAACCAATGTAATACCAAAACCATAATGACATTTTTCCTATTATTTTGCATCCATACAAAATGCCTGTCTTTGAAGGTCACAGTAGTGGGAGCGAAGCTTGTGTTTAGTGGCTGGGAGTTACTATGGTGAGAATGAATGAAAAAAAGTGAGTTGAAAATGTGTAAATGTTGAAGGTGAGGTCAGAGCGGAGGCATCTTTTTATCATCTGTTGTGCAGAAAGCTATTCATTTGTATGTAATATTGTTCCTGGAGTGTGTTTATATCTGTATACAGTATAGTACATTAACCAGGGCATGTGGAGAGGTTGCACTACAAAGAACAGAACCTGGACTCATTCATGTTTATCTTATTTTTTCCTTTTTTCCTTTTTTGAACAGAGTATAATGATAGTAACCAAATGGTCTATGTACCGTATTCACTGATGTCTTTCTAACCAAGCTCCAATTCTCCTAAGCCTGCAGGCTGTTGTCGTTACCACTGGCAGCCATTGTAAATATAAGATTGCAAGGTTAAGGGAAAAGACACACATTATCCTTGAGGTGCAAAAATAATAATAAAAGATGAGCCTCTATTTTCAGTGTTACTGTAATACTAGTGCTGCTACAATAACAACAATTCCGACTACCACTACCACAAAATGTTACAGTAGAACAACTACAACTTTCCAAATTGAAGTCGCTTCTGTCAAGAGTTCACAGTTAAGAGTTTATTGCTCACTCTCTGAGAGTGTAAAAATCACCACTCTGCCAGTGTTTATACAGGTCCACACTCATCGGAGTTAAGTAAACACTTGTGATAGCTCTGGGAAGCTGCCTCAAAGCCATATTAGCTCTACGAGAGGACAAACAACTCTCCAATCAACATACCAAATAGGTAAACACCTATTAACACTGTAAATTTTGCTGTGTAGCCTTTGATGTGGACACACTGTGTCCAGAGTAAATGAATTAAACACATCCTTTCAAATGTTTGTGCCCCAAACTAAGATTCTGTTGAGCTGGAGATATTTTTTGTGATTACACTGGGCTGCAGAATCCGAGGCTGTAGTAAATGTTCTGATAAGGGAGGCAGCCACTGGAGAAATCTATCTGGAGACAAACAATCACTGATGTCACTGAAAACAAGCTGTGACAGCTCTTCTGCCTATCCTAAATGCTGCAAGTTCTAGTTTTTCAACATAAAGTGTTATCTGTTTAATGTGTATTTAGTCTACAGCATGTCCTTAAATTACATGGTATTCAAGGGATACTCCAGAATTTATGACACTTCCATAAAGATAGGGGACTTGTATAGACTGTATAGATGACGTAGCCCCCGTGATGTCACCCACATGTTTATGAAGATGCAGTTTTGAAGTTTAGAGGGGGCTGCTCCGCCATCGCTACTTTAGCAGTGCTAATCCAAAAATGGGCAAAGAGGTGTGGTGTGTGTGGAGCCGAGACTTAGTTGCATGCCGGTTTAATAACTGTAGCATCCTGCTAGCATAGTTAGCACAGCTTGGCGTTTTGCTCAAAGGTTAACCCAAGGCTAATTCATTTGCTGGCTAATTAGCTAGTTAACAGGCTAAGCTAACAAGCCATGTATGGTGAGCGATACTTGCCAATTAGTGCTAACATGCAAATAAAAATAATACTAGAATTTTACTCACCAAGCCAGATTATTTGTCCAATGTTTACATGAAAAATCCTCTAAAAGGCACTAACACCACAAACATAGCTGAGAGGTCACATTTAGTGACTCGAATTAGCTGAGGCAACACTAAGCAGACAGCTAGCTGACTGTGACAGCACCCACCTGTCACTCAAAGCGGCCACGCCCTCAATTTTGCATAACTTTAAGCCTAAATAAAATTTAAATGGGCGAATTGTATAAAAATTCATACCCATACAGTTGTCATGAATGGGGGAAATTAGCAATAGAGACCAAAACAGGTTTTTGTACCAGGCTGTAAGCATGTTTATTTCGGCTGTAAAGTTTGGCATTTTAACATGGGAGTCTGTGGGGATTGACTCGCTTTTGGAGCAAGCCTCAAGTGGCCATTGGAGGAAATGTAGTTTTTGGCACTTCCATGTTCCATGTTCCCTGTTTTTCAGAACCGGAGGTTGCCGCTTACAAAAGACAGGTTAAAAAAAATGGTGAAACAGTATATTACATTTAACATAAGGTAACTTAATAGCATCTTTTGTTGGACCTTCCCTGCCTGGTAAAAACCCATGTTTTTCACAAAAGAAAAGATAATATATATGTCATTAGTCTTTGGGCCTTGCTGTGTATATACACATACAGTAAGACCTTTATATACCTCATCTTTGTATACAACATCACATTTGTTAATGTTTTTACCTGGGAAGGTGTGAAGTACAGGGTTTCTCTACATACATCTGACCATGGTTCAAAAACAGTCTGCATGAGCTATTGTACTCAGATGGGCATAGGATTCATCACTTGATTAGATTGAAGTCACCACTCTGTAGGCCTAGCTGTGTGGAACCAATCCCTCATTCACTCCCTATGTAATAGGCATTCAATAGTTTGCTCTATAGTTACATTGAAGTGAGATTTCTTACACTTTTATGAATCATTGTCATTTTGTGTCAACACTGGCAAGTGTAGAGTCAAACCTTGACATGTTTGAATCACCCAGTGGTGCATTGCATTACGGTGTATTTAGTAGAAAGTAGTATAGCCTATGTGCCATGGGTGCTACTTTTCTTGTTTTATTGTGGGAATCTTTAAGCCGCTATATATATATATTTCATGCGCAGCATTCAGACAGTCTTTTGTTTATTCACAACTATGCACCCCTGACCTTCGACAAGACGCACACTATCCAGCATAGCAGAGCTTCCTACTGTAATATCTGCTCATCTAAGTGGTATGATGAAAAATGTAGACAATAAAGACAGTGAGAACCTCTTTGAACGGGTGCAAATGCTGGCTGCAGGGACTGTGCGACAGATTTCAAATTGTAATTCAAGCTTTGAACATTTATGAAATGCAAACAAGCAGGGGGTTTGCCCCTGGAAACATGAGCAGATGGATAAGCCATCAATATTTTTCAGATCGCTGTCAAAAGCTGTCCCAGATTAAACTGCAGTAACTGTAATATGTGACTGATTAATTTGCTTATCGTTTCAGTGACAAAAGATTTTCAGCTTTGGGGTTCGGTGCCAGAATCCCTCCAAATTATGAGGTGAGTACTCTGCTCTCCATGGTTTTTATTCACCCTAAACCTCCCTTTTTTTCCTATTCCACTCTATTACATTGACTTCCCCGTAACATGAACAGTATTATGCATACTATATATTCATGTGCTCTTATTGAACCCTGGTATTTTCCACTACTCTGGGACTTTACGTCAAGCAAGCTGATTTCCATGACCTATTTCATGACACAATTTGTCACCCTGTCAGATTTTCACATTTGAAACTAATTAGTGAGTTTATTTTTATTCATAAGCCCCTTGTCTTAAAATATCAACTTGTCTTGAGAAAATAACATATTACAATGAAATAAAAGCCCTGTAGTGTTGATGCTCAATTTACATAAGAATTCATGAGTGTGATTTGTTTAAGCAAATTGGACATTGAGAACCAAAAGCCTTCAGTGATTTTAAATAGAGCCCTGGGGAGATGTCTGTCATGTGACACACACACACACACACACACACACACACACACACACACACACACACATACACACTCAGAGGGAGATAGAGAAATAAATACATGCACAGTTGGAGCCCTTCTGTTTGACCATCTCTCAAATTAGAACAACCTATGTTTAATGTAAGATTGTAATGTGCTGTGTGTTGGTGTGAAATACTAATTATTATAATTTCAATCATGCGAAGATTGTGGCTCGGTTAATACAAACTATTAATTTTTGAATTTACCGTGACAGTGACTGCCTCGCAGGAGTCAAATTTACTTTTACTGCATGCTGTTGCCACATTGTGGTTGATAGTGCAGGTGAATACTGATTAAGTCATCAGACTAATCATGAACTGCATCCATGAACTCACAGGCTACACCTTTGATGGACCTGGGTTCTGTCTCAGTAGTGATGTCATGCACTCTTGTATCCTTAATTATGCATTATGCATACAAATTGTGATTGGAAAACAAGTATAAATAAAAAATTAAAAAGATGTTAATTTGCCAGCCAAGAATAAAAAGGATATGAATGACTGAATTTGTACCAGTGACAGTTTAGAAAAATTCTTAGTTATTATTTATTTAGAGTTTAAGTTTGTTTTAAGAGTTTGTTGCTGGCGTGACAGCTGTCAATAAAACTCTGGTGCACACTTAATAACCCTGATCAATCAGACAGTCAAAAGCAGTTAAAACTGCAGTGTGTTGTGCTTCTATCCCACTCTGTGTACTTTGGCAGTTCATTAAAAAGTGTGCGTCAGCCAATTACCAAATCCCGCTGTAATGAGCTCTTTGTAACACCATTGAACATAAATAAACACAAAGAAACAAAGAAGAATTAAACTGCGCCATGACTTGCTGTCAAGAATTTGATTTCTCACGTGGGTCCTATTGATAAAGGGTGACAATCACCAAAATACTCCAGCTAATGTGTTACCTGTCAGTCTGCATTACTCCTCTTGGTTTGTTTGTTAATTTATTTGAATATTGGCGTGAACACACACAAACTCAGTTAATCTGCTTCATCAAGGTTGTATGTGTGGTTTGATCATATTTAATTGACAGTGACTCCACAACTGTGATCAGCTCCAACGCATCTAACATTTCCTTTTACTCAAAGAGCCCTGCCCTTCCTAACTATTTTAAAAAACACAAAAATACAGAAATCTGTTGAAATAACCAGAAGTGACTTTTTAGAAGATTTTGTTTTCATGTAGGACCTTTTTGCTCACAGTAAGATGACTGACTCAGACAATAGGTTTTCAGGGCCTTTAATACTTACATTTGAGGAGTTTTGTTTTTTTATGTACAAAGCTGAAAAATAAGACTGTAACACTAAATAACTTGCTGTCATACAGTTGAAGTAAAAGCACATGTAACTAATTACATTACTGATGCTTAATGATTCTCCATTCCAATAAATGGTTGCTGCAAATCATGCCAGTGGACCAATCTGTGCAATAACAGAGCCTTACAGCTGCAACACCTAAATGGAAGGCAGCCATTATTAATGTTATTAGTTACACCTGTGTGTTTCCTGCTATTTCATGTGAAATGCTCTGCTGGGAAACAGGCCTGTTAAATGAAAAACAAAACAAGATCTCCTCTCTTGCAGTGCAAAAACTAAATGGTGGTCTGTGGGATTTAATTTTCTAGGACTCCTCATATCTATATCTATACACTGACTGAATTCAGTCTGTAACTCACATTAAATAAAAAATGACTTTAAAAAAATAGCCAGCTGGAGAGGAGTCAGCTGTCACTGATCTGGATGACATTTGGTACTTGTGGAAAAAACTCTTATGAGAGGAGGCATCAAGAGGGGGATTTCAGTTTTGCCAGTTTTGAGATAAAAAAAAGTCAATCTGACATTTGGATGGCAAGAACAGACCAGATAAAAGAAGAAGTGTTGAAATCTCTTTTCAGAAACCAGATATTAAGCATATAGTGCAGGCTCTATGCTTATTTCTGTATAGTGTGATGAAGCCATGATTCAGGATGTTAATATAAGCCGATCATTTGGAATGTAGTTTACACAAATCAGTACATCGCAGAGCCAAGTCTCACTCTAAAACAACCTGAAAATAAAAGTGTGTTACTTTTATCCTGTGTTTCAAATTAAACTCTCAGTTCCTGATTAAATATTTTTCCTATGATCACATTATCAGCACATACTTCCCTACCTTTATTAATTTACATGCAAACTTAACCATGTAGTTTTTAAATTTGAACTGAAAATACACCCAAAGCAAAAATTAGGTTAGTGCTCCAGACATACATTCATTTGATTGTTTTTGTAATGTGGATATTGTCATATTTCTATAATAACATTATAATGATATTATGATATTGTGCTGAACTCTTGGTTGTTTCAGTTAGCCATTATAATAAAGGTGGTTTTCTCTTAACAGAATTGCAGTTAGAAATACCAGAAGGAAAAAAAAGTTAATGCTCTAACAGATTCCAAAATGGGAGGCGTTTCTGACACAGCATAAAACAGAGCACTGCCCTTCTCAGCAGTGTTTCACAATTTTGAATTTCTCCATCTACAGGTGTCTCATGACTTCGCCATTAATTTTAACCCAGAGGATGATGAATGTGAAGGTGAGGAAAGGCTTTGTACACCAGTTTCCCAGAGAAGTTAATTTCTATGCTGATGATACTAGAATTGATCTCTGTAATCTGACAACACAGCTGCTAAAACATCATTATTGCTCAGCAGATTCTACATCACAAATTTCAGGTATATGAATACATGACACATCAGATTTATAACATCCGACAGTAAAGAAGAAAACAAATTCCTCTCTACAAATTTTTGTGAGCATTCTTGTGTCCATCTTTCTGTAGTTTTATACTCACTCAAGATTCAGTCACAGTAATGTTTTTGGATTTCATAATCGATTATATTTGAAAATGCACGTAAATAAGCCAAAACCTAAAAATCTCAATCTTTCAGGGGATCTTTTAACTTGTTTGAGGCAGACAACATATCCAGACTACTTATAATTCTTTGTCAGACTGATGTGAATGGTTCATCTTAGTGGCCTGTTTATGGCTTATTCAAGTGTAGATAAATCTATTCATGTCTTCATTTTGCTCTGTGCTATCTTTGATCAGGGATCCAAGGGGTGGTTGAGGCCTACCAGAACTGCCTTCCTAAGATCCAGTTGTATGGACCAACCAATGTTTCTCCCATCATCAACAGGATAGCCAAACTGGCAGCAGGCGATGGCAACATTAAAGATGCTTCTGTGAGTGTCCCTTTACACTCTATTGGAAATGTATGAATGTAATACATGCTTTGTTGTTGGGCCCCCCACTGAGTCCCCCCAAGTTATAATAATGATTCCCCAGGCACAGAAGAAGAAGGGGCCCATTATAGAACGAATTAGTTTTCGTTAAATTATAGATTAAAGTCATACAGTGCAATATTGGTGATGCATTTTTTTAGACAGCAGCTAATAGAGTTACTGTGTTTTCAATCTTTCTTTTATATCTCTTTTGGAGTAAAAACACCTGTCTTCTTTATCTTAACTTACCCACCAGGTACACGGACATTTTGTTCTTACTACTGCAATTGCACCGACCCCCATGTCATTATTTACTCCTCAATGTCGGTCCTTCTTTGATCAGTAAATGAGCTGCAGAAAACAATTAGAACAATTTCAGGGCACACATTAGAAATACACATTCAGCAACACATAAACACAGTTAGAGAGCCAACAAACTAACCAGCACTCAGGGATACATCAAAATGATAACATTATATTGTGCCATGTTAATATTCTTCAACTGTGCTGCTCACATTATAATTAATTACACACATACACACATGCACACACATGATGTCTCTGCTAAGGCTTGTGATGTAGTAGTACTCTGTATTTTGTTTTTAATATTCTCCCACTTTATCTGTTCTCGATTCCCTTGTTTCCTGTGTAACACTCTAACACTTTAAAGTGCCATACACACATAATCTTTTCCACTCAGTGGAGCCTGTAAAATTATCCAAGACAGCACGAAAGGCCTACTTCAGACCACGGCGCACACTGAGAGGTGTCCTTGCCTATAACCACACGTTGGTGTTAAAATGGGTTAACGTTGCCATGGATTAATTTGCACTGAAAGCTCTTATCTTCTTCCAGCGATACCACATCCTGCTCATCCTCACGGATGGGGTAGTGACAGACATGGCAGACACGCGTGAAGCCATTGTACGAGCCTCCTACCAGCCTCTCTCCATAATCATTGTTGGTGTGGGTAACGCAGACTTCACAGACATGCAGATTTTGGATGGAGATGATGGAGTCCTACGCTCACCAAAGGGCGAGCCGGTCCTCCGGGACATTGTGCAATTTGTGCCCTTCAGAGACTTCAAAACGGTCAGTTTTTTCCTCCATCTGTAAATCTTCACTTGTTGACGTTTAGCTTTTTCTCCAGTCTCACTCCTCTGACTGCTGTGCTAGTGATGCGAATGAACATTAATTCTTTTTTTATATAATGTCCCCCACCCTTGATATTTAAAAGAGCAAACATGCAGCTATTGATGGCGTTGCCAGTGCTACAGATGGGCATCATGGACTGGAGGAGATCCAGAAATTTCCTCACACAAGAATGTATTTTTAATGTAGCTACTGTACACGCAGTCAGGGACATTTCAGCTCTACATTTATACATCTATCTATGTCTGTTATGGACTAGATATCTCATGCTCTAAACAAAATAATACTGAAATTTTGTGTTTCAGTAAACATGTTCTATATACACATTTGGGTGGCAAATTAAAGGAAAAGGCTGAATAAATGAGTGGAGACACCTAACAAATGCAGATGCTTCCATTCCAGGACCAAGTTGATGAGATGATGAGAGCTGAGGAGATGAGTATGAAGAGTGTGAATTAAAATAAAACTCAGCAAATAAATTGTTATAACTCTAGACACCTTTATTGCACTGCGCTGCACATGTATTAAATGACACACTTATGTAATGAGTTTTATGCCACTGAAAATGATTTTCCAAATATGCTTTAACGACAGTAGTTTTTTATACTGCAAGACATATTATTAAATTTTATGTAGCTCTTAGGATCAAGGTAAAACAGTCAGACGCAGAAACAGAACATTTTCTTTCTAATACAATGTCTGACACTGACATACCACTTTTAATTTCTCTGAAAAGTCCTAACACCTTCTATAGTCCTCTATACCTGAAAATCGTCTGTATCTCAGATTAAAACAATATTTAACAGTTGTTTTGACAACTCCTGTTCTCTGTCTCTATTATAGGCTTCTCCTGCAGCCCTGGCCAAATGTGTTCTGGCAGAGGTGCCCAAACAAGTAGTGGAGTACTACAGCCATAAGGCCATCTCCCCCATGTGTCCGATGAGGGACTTATCCACGCCAATCCTCAGCCCACTTGCCACCACCCCAACAGAATAACAACCCACCCTGTTCCTGGGACCAAGCTTTGACCACGGCACCAGTCGGGCAAACTGAGGGGGAGAGAGGACGCATGCCTCGCTACTTTGGACAAAAACTGAAGAGAAAAATCTTTCTAGATGTGTTGTTATTCATTTATTTCATCTTTCACTCCTAGCGAAGTGTTTACACAAGGACAGTACGGCTGAGACTGTGGGTTATATTTCTCTTCTCGGTGTGGATCTAGCACTTCTCCCTGGCTGTGCAAATTGACCATCCAGCTGTTTCAGCATCATGAGCCCTGAAGGATTATGTTTTTTTTTTTTTTCCCTAATCTTTATGCATGCGGGCCAATCCCTCAGTCCTGATCCATCGACTGGATGCAGGCTCATTATTCCTCTCTGCCCATGAAATTCAGCACCTCAACTATGTGTTACTGTGTTCCTTATCTAAAGATCATTTTAAAGATGTTCTGTACAGTGTGTCGCAATCAAAATTAGATTGCTCAATTTGAACATGCTGACAATACTTCATTCAGATGTTATAAATGAGTCACAGGAAGTAAAAAGAAGACATGCCGCCTTTTCTCAGTTCCGACCCATTATAACATTCACCTTCCCTCTTATACCCTGTAAGTCTGTCTGGCTACAGAGCTGGAATTCTTAATTACAGACATTATTTCCAGAGATGCACAGATTATAATTTCAAAATCAACCTGCCATGATTTGACACTGGAATAAAACTCCTAATATCTGTTTCTAAAACTTAAAGCTCTATTCCAATGTGCACCAGCCATTCTCAACAAACCAAAAACTGCCCTGTAAGACCAATGAATGATGCTACCCCTCCAAAAGCAAGTAATGCTGAGTGTGTTTGGCAGTTACAAGGTAGAGGTTGCCAAATTAGTGTACTCTGCTTAAAATAATTAGCTAAATAACAATAATTAATTCCCCAGTAATCAGCCCCCAAAAAACAGGTGAGAAAACAGCAGCAATGGAAATATCTTTGTTTAGGTCTGATGTGTCCCCACTTCTGACCTGTTTACCTTGTACATCTGTGAAACTGTAAGAGACATAATAACTTTAACAATGTTTGATATTTGCTATAGCTTGAGTTCTTTGACTGCTTTTTTTTCTGTTACAGCTAACAAGTCACAGCCATACAGAGTACACAGTCAAGTCATCAGCTTGCTTGTTGAAGGGGAAGATGTGTTTGGGTCGCTGTACAATAACAGAAGGTTGCAAACAGCTGCTTTTTCTGATGTTAGCTGCAAACAAAGCCAGGGAAACATTTCTCTCCAAGAGAAGAAGAATGATCGCACCCTATTTTTGGTCTTTTGTCAAGTGGCTATGGTATAAGCTGTGAAAATCATGCTTTATTGCCAGGTGAATCCTTTTTCTCTGAATTGTCTATTATTGTTGTCACCAAGCCACTAAGCCAGTCATCATGCAGGTAGCATTCTTCACATTTTTGCAGTATATTTCATTTTTTCTGCTGCTTTTTACATGCAATATAATTCTACTCAGTGTTTCATAAGGAATTTGACTGGAGAACATACAGATTAGATCAAATGAAAGCACAAAGCCAGCCACAGTGAGGGCTGCAACACACAGTAATGCTCATAAAAACAGCTCTGGAATGTGTTATATCAGTTAAATTTACATCAGAATATAAGAAATCTAAAAAAAAACTGTATCATTAATATCAAATTATCAAAAGATTTCTTACCATATAATTGGCATTAAATGTTTGCTCATCGTTGTACACGTGCATCTCCAGGACAAACTATTCTGTGAATCTATTCTTTTTATATTCTATTTTCTATTTCCAAGTAACTCTTGCCTGAAGAATCACTATCTACACGAACAGATGCATTTGATTTTTCTGCTGTTCAGCTTCACAGTGGTCACGTATTCAGAAGGCTATAGATTCACATCCACTTACCCTGCCAGACTGTCTTCACAGTGCGGCCTGTAACAGGATGTGGGCTCAGTGTTTTCCAGAGGAACCTGTTAATGCTACAAACAGAGAACCAGAAGCTCTCACTAAGCAGTGAAAACTATTTGCTGTTTTGTTTTCATTGTAAATATCTGTATGAATACTAGCGTCTAACTAACCAAGAGAGGAGAGATGATTCAAGTCAAATGTAATTACATTTTCAGGGAGTGCGCAAAATAGTCAAACAAACAAGAAAGTAAAAGAGTTGGATAGAGTGAATGTTTTCACAGTTTTGAAAGAGGCATGCTCCTACCATTTAAAGGTTTTTATCACTTATGCAAAGAACCTTAACACTGCCCCCCCCCCTCTTTATCAAGCTGACTGAACAGCTTATTATCAAGCATCTTTATGAGCATGAATTTCAAAATATTTCTGTGGTTTCAATTAAGTATGAACGCCACAAAGTCTCTCAAAGCTAAACAAATTTATTGTAATTCATTTTCTTGTCTTATTTGTTTGCATATAAAAACACATATTTCACTGTGTTAAAGAAGTACACTTTTTAGACCCAAAGAATGCATAATATCCTCCTTAAAGTGACACATTTTATGAATAAAGCTCAAAACTGGTTGCTCATACCAGAGGTCTGACTGAACAGCATCAACAACAGTAATGCTCCATTGCTTTCACCTTGCAGCATAAACACTGAATAGATGATTTACTGTCTGTTCTAGTAATGACTCTATATTTTGTATATTTATTTTGTGTTCTTGCATTTATCTTAAATGGTGTAATTGTGCATCTGAATGTTGACTCATTCTCTTGGCGAGAATCCAAGCTAACACTGCCATTAAATGCATAGGAAGAATATCTAGTCTTTATAGCCACTCTCACATACACACACACACACACACACACACACACACACACACACACACACACACACACACACACACATTCACCCCCAAGCTACAAATATTAATCTGACTTTGATTTGTCCTCCAGAGCTTCAGCAGCCTTCCCCTGATACAGATATTGACTACTCATGAATGCACCCTAAACACAGCTAGCTCTGCTGTTGGCTGCTCTCTGAACTCCTTTGAAGATCACAACTACTGAGGGTTCTTCTGTCACTGTGGATCACAGGATGAGGCCTATTGATTCAGCAGGCCTAGATTTGGAGCCATACTCAGTTACTTGTAAGTTATGGTGGGACTTTGGTCTCAAGACTGAAGCTCGGCTCCACGTGGCTGGTTTACAACAGGGAGAAAGAGAAAATGGATGCAACAAATAGGAAATACTCTGCTGGAATAAATAGCATTTGACATTATAGGATTCCTGGTTCTCAAAAGATTCACAGCGCATAAAATGTGACCAAAAAGTTCCCATTCTTAGATAATAATTACTATCACAAAAAAGTAAAATATTTTGAAAACTTTGATCTATGAAAGCAATGTTGTGGTTTCCCATAAACCTTCAGTGGCTACTTAATCTGACTAAATAATAAGGAGTTGCAGATATCAGTCTATACAGTATCTGTTCCTTGAGGGCAAACCAGCTCACATATTGATATCTAAAAGGCACTGGCACTTCTTCCATGATTCGTGCCTTGGCAATTCACTCCTTGTCCCCTATTACCTGTATCGCTTTATTGCTACTTTGCCTCAGGTTATGAGCTGCACCAGCTCAAATGGTTCATTACCCCGTACTCTTAACATTTTTATGAAATGTGATTTTACAATTGAGAGATGACTGACCTCGAAACATACGCAATTTCATTGCTTTATCTAATACTTTTTTTGTTATTTTAAAAAATTAGTTTTATTATCAAATAAGTAATATAAGACTTATAAAATATGTCTTTTCTCAGTTCAAATACCAATATAATGAGTCATTCAAATGTTTCATGCCCTCTTGAGGTTATCTGAATTACAAAATATATTATAATATATAATATATGTCTTATGGTAATACATATTAAAGAGTCATGCATCGGTCTTAAATGCCTTGCCAGATTTGCTCTAAACAAATTCCTCTTTGTACCATCTTTGAAAATTATTTTTTAATTATTATCTTTTTCATTTAGTGTTAAGTTTCATTGCAACCATGTAAAAAATGCTAAAGTATTCAAATAATATCATTGTGTTTTTTTGTGCAAGAGCTAGCTGAGCCATGTGATGTCGTCACTTTAAACAGCTTCATGAGAAAATACATTCATGTCTTAATGGGAGCCCATCATTTGTGCCACAGTGGGGCAGACAACAGTGAGCTGAAACACTGGAGACAATAAGACCACAGTTCATGTGGCCATCTTGCACTGTGGATTAAAACAAAGCTAGGAAGAATCCATTGAGCTGCTTATTTCCCTTATCTATACTTGCACCATTGTCAGCCAAAATTAACGAGTTATAGGTTTTACACCAAACTAATGTATTTGAAATTTCCCATACACACACACACACACATGCACGTGCGCGCACACACACACACACACACACACACACACACACACACACACACACACACACACACACACACACACGGCCTCTCTCTCTTTCACCCATCCACTGTTAATCAGAACAAGGTTTGCATCTCAAAAACCTAATATGCAACTGGTGTAACTGCAGCCCTGTGGGTGAGAAGCAGCCCATGCATCATTAATAAATATTTGATTTCTTAAAAAAGGATTAAAAGGGATTTATTGCATGCTTACTTTAATTGTTACGATGTGCTGTGCAGTCATTCCTTTGGATTGTATGATATGCTAATATGCAAGCCTGCATTTGCACAACCCTCTGTTCTTGTAGTTTACGCTCTCTGTCTTGCAGTTAGGTAAATAAATCTCATCATTTAACTGAAACTGTCTTGGTGATTTGTTATCTTATTGAATTAAGTTTTAATGATTTTGACAAAAAAAATAGACTGTATATATATATATATATATATATATATATATATGTACAAAGTATATATTCCAAAATTGAATTCATCTGTATGTTTTTTTGTCATCTTTTTTTCTGATCACTTATTTCTGTGACCAGCTCACTAAATATTTTCTCACTGTACACTGTAGGGAAGAATAAAAAGAGATGAGAGAATGACATCGATGTGCTTGATAAAATGTAGGTTATGCGATCATGTACATGTTTGCCCTGTGTGGTTTGGCTGCTGGTGCTGTGAGCACTTATTGCATGGAAAGAGGGACTGAGCCTACTCTTTAATTCCATCAGACAGCTCCTTTCTTTTAACGGCTATTGTTGAGAGCACTGAATAACGGTTGTTTCCATGGTGACACCTACTTGTGGGGAGACGTAGACCTTCATTTTTTGTCAGATTCAGGGATAAAGATACAGGATGTGGTGAGGGCTCTGGGAGGAGGCCATCTGCACATTATTATGAAAAGGAGGAGGCTTTGATTGTGATTGGATTGATGTCCTTCGCAACACCACTGAATGTCCGGCATGACTGTGAGCCTCAGGTGAGCTGTGTTCAATATGAACACTTCCTCTTTGTTGCTCTCTCTCTTGCTCTCTTTCCTATAACCCCTTTTGTGCCAGGCTGACTGATTTATAGCCACAATTAAAGAACACTCACCACCGCTTAACATTCACAGGCAATAAAATCAACAGCAGGCATGCACCCTCGGACAAGGTGCTGTTATTTAGTGGAATCAGCTCATTGCCTCCATGTTATCAGATTAACTTTAGTGCCTTTAAACTCAGCTGGGCTTCCGTAACACTGGTACGGCTGGGAGGTCTAGCTGGAGGCGCTGTACAAACAGGAAGGACAGAGGACTCATTGCTTTTATTCTCAGTGGCTGGTTGCCTAACGCCTGCCTGTAATGAGGAAATGACTAATAAGAGATGGAGAATGGGAAATCTCAGTAGTAATTAGCTGTCTCCTCCTTACCCCGAGGGAACAGAACACACCTTTGAAATGCTTCCAGCAAGCTCCTCTGATGTTGTCTCTCGCATGATTTCTATACCCCAGTCGCCAAGCACATACATGTATATATACACACAAACACGCTTTGAAGGATGAAGTCAAGTTGAGAATAGATCCCAAATAAATGAGGATGCTTTCGAGACAAGATCCTTGGTGGGTTGCACTATTTTACAAATGCAGCTCATTATAAAAAGGAAAAGTACTCTTAAACTCTACATTGCCTCAATAATAATCATCTACTATTATGCTGTACTCCGAGTCAACAGCAGCTTTCTCAGCAACCTTGGTCGGTCATGCATGCAGAAAGCTTGATTGAAGTGAGTCTATTGAAAGACGTCAATAGATGAGTCATTTAGAATCAAGATTGAGACACACTGATAAGAAAGAAGAGAAGACACAGCTCAACAGGAGACCCACTAAAAGAGTGGACTGTAGGTGTGATTTTTAGTTGAGTTAAATTGACCCCCGGGGGAAAATGTCGCACTGTCAGGCAATGACATATCATAATCTTGCATTGTGTCTCACTTACTATCTCACTCTCCTGTTCCTTCATGCACACACACACACACACACACACACACACACACACACACACACACACACACACACACACACACACACTGGGAGGAAAAAAAAACCCTCACTATTTGCCAACATTTGTGCATCATTTCCTCATCATAATGGGGGAAATTTAAAAATAGATTTAAAAAAAAAGACAAGACTAAGAGACTACAGCCATGCTAGTGGCTTTGTGAGGCTGTAGTTTGCACGGCTTTGAGATAAACACCAACATCAGCATGCTAATACACTCACAGTGATCCATGACTGAAATCAAACAGTTTAATCTGCTTGCAATGGCCATAAGCAGCCACCAGTAAGTTGACGTGTCTGTGAGTCTTTAATATTGTGGGTATCACGATTAACTGTTTCATTTTATGTCAAAACATCGACAGAGCAAGTTTCAAGAGGGACATAGCTTTTTAGAGTGACTTACTGTAGGCTATGTAGCAGTGTTTTGGTCTATCATAAGAAAGGTATTTATGAAGAGGAAACTTACACTTTCCCCTGGAAGTGAGTCCACCTGTCTGCAGAAGAATTAACAGCCTTTTCAGACTACAAGACATTCAGATGTGGCTCAGTGACTCTGTGCCATAGACCCAGGCTCCCATGTCTATGCGTCTGACACCCACAGATATAGTTATTTAATTAGGCTCTGGAGTGTCTTGTTGATCAGCTGGATTGCTCTTGGCTCTCCACAGTAGTCCTCGTGCTACATCAAATCTCCTTCCATAACTGCACAGCTTCGTCTGCTCCACTGACAAAACCTCCCACTCTCCTTGACCTGCCACTTGTGTCCACCTGTGAGGATTTTTCCATGTAGTGGAGCTGCAGAATCTGAATGTAATTAGTACAGATAGCGAGGGACAACCATCTTATGGCAAAATTTTTATGTGTTGCATTTATTTCACCTGCATGCTTTTCTCTCATTTCTGATGCAACAAAGCAGCCAGAAGGTCTGTGTTTGAGACATCATCATTATTCATCATAATTCTTGAGGTCAGAAGGCAATGAGAGGTTAGAAGAATACAGTACAGATGCCTGTTAAAAATGAAATCCATCACTTTTCATGGTTAATAATTAGTTCCATTTTATACCATCTGCTTGGTTGAGTTTTGTTAAGACTGGCACATTTAACTGTGGTTAGACATGTTTATGTGTTGCCTGCTATTTAGTCTCATTGCTGTGGGCAGCAGCTTGCTAAATTTCAGGCAGATTATTCCAAGAAAGGTTTTTCAAACCACACAAAAATAATATCGCCAAATCCAATATTCATTCTCTTTTAGCTCTGTTTTTGGTCTCTACCTGAGGTAAATATTTGGTTCTTTAGACCCTTAATGCTCCACTTTGTTCTCTGTCTGCTTTTTGATGATGTCCAGCTAGCGTACAGAGGGTTTTTTTTAGAGACAAAACAACACTATGAGAACAGTGAAAGAAAACCAAAATAGTAATGTTATGGACTAGACAGCTGAAACAATGAGTTACAAATCGCTTTAGAGCTGCATAAAGGTTCTAGTGATAAATCTCTGCAAGTTCATCACTACAAGCGACTCCTCTCACACTTTTTCTCACTGCCATTTGATAATTTGTTAATATAAGATATTGATTATAGCTGTTTTAAAGATAATGAAATTACTGTAAACAACATAAAAAAGATGAATGTGTGATGAACGCCCTGCACATGTGCTCATGCCTTGGGGAGAGTTATGATTAGGCATTAGTATCATTTTGTCATGAGTCAAACATATTTCTATGGCTAATGATGTCATCCAGAATATGTAGGCAGCAACAGAGGAGCCATGAAGATACAGCACCTGCTAGTGAGCCAGTAAAGCAGAATAACTCAAATGGAAGCATAATACAAACTATGAGGAGCAGAGAGGGACAATTTTTCCCTTTGACTTTTCTCATATGGTATGAGATTCTTTCAGTGCTGGAAGATATCAACACATCATACAACATTATGATACGAGACTAATTCATGGATAAAAAGAAAGACTTGTTATAATATTGGTGTGTAATATCAATATGTTGGTGGGAGGATGTAGCTAATGCAAGGCAACAATGAGTCTTTAGAGACATTGCTGAGTTTCTAGTACATGGTTCTGATTGGCAATTATTTGTTAACCAGGTTAAACGGGCTTGTGTACACACTCATGCTAACCGTGGGAGTCAGCATTAAGACTGTACAGTTGTTCACATTTTCACAGTTATTGTGATTCATTAAATGGAACTGTGAGTTGGTGGTGCAGTTCAACATTCAGGTTTCATGATTAGAGGGCACTGAACAAATTGTTATGTGCAATTTTCACTCAAATGTAATTTGTATACGACCTCAAGTAAAGTTTGGTTAAAATTATGGTGAAACTATATTAGCTCATGTCGTGGAAGTATAATATCTGAACAGTGCCATCTCTTTAGTTGGGTATTAATTTGTCTCGTTCCCACAGATAAGTGGCTGACAGTGTGACCTCATGTTCAGACGTTTTCCAGCTCCACTGGAGATTAGTAAATCTGTCAGCCATAAAAAATGTCACCAGTGTCAGGTCCGTTGGCTAAACAAGAGATAGCTTTCTCCGACACATTTAACAGTCACATGGTACTCTCTGTCTTGACACCTTCTGACTGAGGCATACAATGCATAATCGGATAAAGCGGATTCACCAATATATAAATCACAAAAACGTAATGAGGAAATGTTAATGTATGTGTCTGGCAAGTTACATACATATTAGTAAAATGCTCATCGACAACGTGTAATTTGTTTTCTGCCAAAATATCCAATCTTGATATATGTATAATATCCACTCCTAGTCACACTATTAAAATTTATATGGTTATGTTTAGGCGACAAGAGCACTTTGTTTAAAGCTAGGAAAAGATCACAATCTTGGTTTATTACAGGAAATTTTTGCAGTGACTTGAGATACAATGTTTACCTTAGCGTTAGCTCTTCTGCTCAGGATGTGAGCTCCGAACTCACTCAAAAAAGAAAAAAACAACAACTAAAACACTGTCTCTGGACATAGTCCAGGTAGATATTATGTTGGCCAACACAACAAAGCTGTGAAACCAATTAAGAAATGTATAAACATAATTTTCTAGAAGACAGGGTTGTCCTTGTCCTGAAACACAATGTTTTTTAGAGGAGTAACACATTTATATTCCTCCATCAAGTATAAAAGTAATGTTGTGCGTCAACTCACAATATTACTTTACAGAAGTCATAACTGTTGCTCTCTTATCAGAAAATGACATCTCTTATGGACTAAATGCTATTATAGGACTTTTAGCTAAAGAAAAAAAGGCAGCGTGCATCTGTGATTCAGCACAAACCAGCCACAGACAATTAGAAACTTTTTTTTACTTCTTAGTCTTAACTGAATAAATCATTTGATATATTTTAAGACAGATATGTGCATAACATCAAACAAAGATAATAAAAATAGTAAAAATAGAGGCTTGTTATTTTTACATGTTGATTTCTTTGTCAGTCTGAACAAATATTTTAAATTTTTAAATTTGTGGTATGTTATTTAAGCTCTTCCTTGTCCTGGTGGTCTGGATTGACCCTAAGGTCACATTGTGATGCAAGATCCTCCACATTTATTGATCTCAAGTTGTTTTACGAGAAAGCCAGTCGTACTCATGAGACAAGTCACAAAACACTGTGTTTGAATTGTGTTTGTGAACATTTTGAATTGATTAGTGATGTCATTTAACTAAAACTTTCTCTCAATGGCTGTTTTATTAGTTTCTGTATGTTTTCTTTTCCTGATGTTGTGTTGAAATGTCTGTTATCTCACTGGACCCATGAAACAGTTTTCCATTGATTAGTAATGTAATCTAAGACCTTAACTCTTTCCTAATGTTGCATCAGAATTTGAGGTGGCTTGCTGAATTCCTGAGTTAGGTATGTATTGATCTGTGCTGTCTTTAAAGACCCTCACCCCTACATCCCTCCCCCGTGGGTGGGCTTGTTTTTTTGCAAAAGGAAGTGGGTCCGTGATGGATGTTTACAATAAACAGTTGATGCTGGACAGTGTGAGAAATAATGTCACACTTCGATTCAAGTTGTAATAAATCGGAATTACTCTTTACGCTTTTGTATTTTGGCTAATTTAACCAAACATAATGCATCTCCTGTGAATCGTCTCAAATGAATTAACAGAATGTACTGAATGTATTGAGTGGATTTTAGCAGGTGTTGTTAAGAGACACCTGTCACATACACAGTTAATGTAACCAGCCTTAGGAGGATTATAGATGGGTCAAGAAGATGTGATTACATCTCAGTCATTGGTCTCTTTGTCCATCAATCAGTCAATCAGTCTAATCAATACCCTAAGCCACACTTTAAAAGACACCTTAGTGCACTCAATGAATTGATGCTTTTAAATAGGATTGAACCAAAATGGCTTTTTTTGTATTTGTTTCTGGCCATGTCATTGGTGATATGACATTAATGTAGTTGTGTACTTTAGTACTTTAACAATGACATGGAAAGACAAGAACGTGTGTTTGCTGTTGCCTAGTTTATACCAATGAGAGAAATTAACAAAAAGAAAAAAATCGTGTGTTGCAAACCATTCTCTCTGCTTTTGAATGAGAGGACAATTTACAACCCCACTGCCTCTGTAGAAGATAAATGGACTTAATTTTGTCTGGTGCTCAGCCTGCATGGCCACATTGCCCAACCAACAAATGGGCATGGAACAAACTAAAGGAGAGAGACACCGATATAGAAATATAGATATGAGTAATGTTCATGACAATAATCCAAAGCAATGAATGGTTAAATTGCCTTATTATTAACCTTGTTTGACATTTACTTACATTTACCTTATACTGCAAAAGCAGAGCAGAGGTTTCTGCTACAGCTTCACCTACTTACAAGATGCATGGAGAATGTCAAAACTCAAAAGTTGGTCAAAACTCCAGCAACACTTATAGAATAGAACAACATTATTGTTAGACCAACAATAATCTGGTTCATCTGGTTCATTCATACAAAAATAAACAGGAGATATAATCCCAGAAAAGGGGATTTTTTTCTCTAACCTAAACCTGACAGAGTTCAGGTTCCTGGGGTCTCTACAACATTACTGTATCAAATCCAGTAAATCACTAGATATTAGAATTTTTTTTCTGTAATTCGGTTCTGTTTATTATGTAAATACAGTGCAATGTAACAGAAAAAGACAGGAGACAAAATGTTAAACAAAATCGTTTTCACAGTGAAACAAGCCTGTCTGTTACAATATTTGACCTGGACTCTGACCTGAATTGTTCATTCACAAATTCTACTGGTTAGATGATCATGGGCTATAAAATAAATGGTAATATCCTAATTTGATCCCTGATTTGGCTACTCTGAAAACTGATATTTACTATTTATAGATCTTATTTAAACTCAGGAGCTAAAAGCACAGATAATAGCAATGTAATAAAGTGGGGAAAAATGATCTCTGCCCAGTCTCCATCCAAGCATGTAAAGAGGAAAAGCCTATTAAAGACGAGAGTTGATCTCGGTCATAACAGTGTGAATCTAATTGAACATTATTATGAGCACGGGCAGACGTTCTTCATTGTTCTGCTGACCTTTTTTGATTAAAATTATGACGGCAGTCTCTTTAACTGGCTTTTGTGTCAGTATAATCAACCTTTTGTCCTGTTGTCACCTATTGTACTAAGCAGGTTTCATTACTTGACTCAGAATTTTGTGTTTAAACTTTTACAACAGATGCACAGGATATTCCGTTTAATTAAAAGTAGAGCCATGCCACAATAATGGGTAAACGTGATGAGATAGATAAAATAACACTCGGGAGAATGCTTAGGGAAATGCACATTAAAGCAGCAGAGAGACAGACCTAGAGGTAAGACAGTAGATAAAGACCTATTTTAATTAAACTATCAAAACCAATAAGAAACTACAGAAATAAGATAGATGACATTCAAAAATGTGATATAATATATACATTATATATACCTTAGATAAATGACTTGTCCAAATACTTGTGTGAAAGAAATCCTGTAACCTAACTCTGCCAGCCATGTGAGTAGGATATACAGTGTGAGTATATAGTTAAAGGTATGAGCAATAAATACAATATGCATAATAACACACACACAGAGCAGTTGTATTGGGTTGCATTAGAATGTACACGTGTACCGAATAATGTGACCACTGTGTGAGTTTATATTAATGTGTTCAGTCAGTAATAATACAATGCATGAAATATATACTGTATAATAGAAAATGATTTAGCATATAATATAATGTTTAATGGGTTTACTTTTATATAGATTTACGTGTATGTATTTCATGGTAAGATCCCTTTGTTTGTCTTTGTTAGTCATCATGTGATGAACAGTGGACAGGTTTTGTCATGGCTGCACTTTTTGAAACTAAAAATCAGGACATTTGCAAAACATTAGTGAGACAAATGGTCCCCACCAGACAGCTAGTTATATTTATTTTGTGCTGTCCACAAGACAGAGCAGTCAGTCCTGACCAAGCACATCCATCGTGGGAGTAATGCATTGCTAACATTGTCCCCCTAATGTCCCTGAGCAATGTTTGAGGGGAATTTCAAAACAGCACATTTTGTTTTAATGGCCACTGACAGTATCTGCCTCTAACTGCACAGCCGTAACAGAGTTGCCATCTATCAGAACTGACAAATTGGATAAATACATCTGTCTTTATTTTTCTCCGGAACAGACCACACAATAGTGTCTCTCTTAATCACATTTCCTCACTCTATAGCAGGAGATACCAACAGTTATAGCTGCCACAAAACATTATCAAAGGACATTTGAAAAGAAAAAAAAAAGGTTTGGGGGCCAAAATGTGTCATTGTTGCCCTATGGTATGAAATAATCTTCCAAAGCATTTAGACAGGAATCCTTATTTTTATAGTATTTTAATGCGCCATACTTGCATTATATGTTGGCTAAAACGATTACACAACGATACAACGTAAATTAAGTATTTGACAAAACAATCCCACCTCATAGTCCATTCAGTAGCTGTTCTGGAGCTTTCGATCATATCACATAGTCTTCATCAGCAGATGCAGTTTGTCCAAATATCGTCAAAGGACATCTCATCAATGTCAACTTAAAAGTTGAGTTTGCAAGCTAAATCTTGACCTCAGAAACAACAATTGACAAAACCAACCAACCGAAAACAATGTTTATATCACTCATGATCTGTCACATCAGATTGTTTTGTTAACTGCTGTTTCCACGGTCAAGAATGAACATATGAAATGCAACTAAACTAACGTAATCAGCCAATTTAATTTGATTTTGAATTGTTTATACTTCTGTCAAAAAATATAACTTAAATCTGCTAAATTCTAATGATAAAAAACTGGATGTGTGGGTTTTTTCATGTACTCTCCCATTGTTCATTCTTCGAATATAGTTCAGTGTATTTTTGAAGGTTAAGCGATGGTATGGCGTATATGTTTAATTAAATCAGTGCATGAAAGCCGATATAATCAAACTAGCCTTGTATTTCATTGAAAATTTAAGTCAACACATGAAACAGATCTCAATTCTTAATTGAGTGAATATGTATATAGTATCATTACTAACCGTTGGTCATCAGCTGTCATACAGCACAAATCCAAAACCAAAAATACAGCTCCTGACAAAAAGAATGACACCTGTAACATTTATGCTTCTTTGTCATTATAATCATGCCTTTTATCATCTATGTAGTGAATTTCAATGAATGGAGGTGCACTCAACACAAGAAAAAGCTGTCCTTGCTCAGACCCATGACCACATCCTGTGCATAGACTATGTGCAAATGGGGTTGTGTTTCAGTCGTAGAGGGATCTAATGCATACGTCTGTAGACAGTATCGTGTGGTGTCATTGACTGAAACTATAGAGGCAATCTCTTCCAGCATGCAACATGTGTTATATGGCTCAAGTCATTTCAATATTTTGAAGGAGACCAACAAAATGCAGGAAATAGCTAAATAGATTTTCCCTCATCATTTACTCGAGCAATACTACAGAAAACTATAAAAGATGTACAGTGTGATAAGAGATATAAAAGGTTTGAAAATGGAAATGTGTTTTAGTTTTATATCTCTCTATTAATCCTACTGTGATATTGTAAACTGGGTTGTAAAACTAGATGCTGTATATTGATAAGATTCCTGGGGTTAAGATGTTTGTTTTAATTAATCCCTATACAGCTTGTCTTTTATTAAACTGGGCCGCTTCTTCAACTCAAGGTTAACCCTCTTTTCAGCATGAACACTAATACAGATTTACCATGCTAACAGCCATAAACTGTCAAGGGAGGAGTGGGTGATGCACAGAAACAGTTCATAGTCCATTAGGGGTGTGATAATGGTTGGTGCATTAAATGTTTGCCCATGTGAATGTGCTGAAAATGTCAAAGCTTCATCTGGGACTGTCTGTTGTGATTTAATGCCATTGTCCCTTATCCCATCCCACATTAGCACTTATTGCTACATTCATACTGTAACTGTCTCACTGTTTTACAAGAACAAAATTTCCTGATGGTAGTGTTGGGGCCCAAGTCACCATTTTAATTATAGATTAATCTGGAGGCTAGAGGGGGAAGAGAATATGTTTTGCGTCAACAAATAATTTCCCTTAACCCACGGTGATTCGTATGCTGTAAATGTTAATGTGCAGTTATTGCTTTGACTGCACAAACACCGAGACGTGATAATACATTATACTGTAATAGCCAAATCCTACTGTATTCTATGCACACAGAAGTACACACAAACACACAGGTCTAGTGTGTTTTAAGAAGAGTTAGGAGACAGAGGGAAATAGTCAAATGGAGTTGGATGACCAGTGTTGTTGGCAGGTGAGTTAAATCCCTGCAAATCTGTTTTTGAACACCTGGCAGAGATTGATGTTGGTCCTTCTCTTCAGCGTGTGTTTTTATCAGTATCCCCAAGAGATTACTACTCAGATCATCAGCACATTGTATACTCAGCTGACTTCCTCCACCTGGGTTGATTCAAATGTGCCAAAGAACTTTTCAAAATGAACTTTTTCGCCACACTAGCTAGGGTCAGTGGTCCCCAAACTAAGGCCCGCGGGCCGGATACGGCCTGCCCCCACATTTGGCCCGGCCCCCTGAACTATTATTATTTATTTCATTAATAGTGTTATTATTTATTTCCTGACTTTTTTTTCTGTGAAGAACCCGGAAAGGGTTATTTGGTTATGTGTGGCTTTCTAGAAAACAATAAATTTTTACGTTTAGGCACCCCTGCGATCGTCACACTTTTTCTGTTACAAACTGAACCCGGCCCCCCATCAGAGAAGGGAAAAGTTATGTGGCCCTCACAGGAAAAAGTTTGGGGACCCCTGGTCTAACACTTTGGTCCATGCTGAAATATCTACGATAGCTAGCTAACCAATTACTTTTCCTGACTTTTTTTCTAGCTCCACAAACCTAATGACCAAATACTTGTAAATGTAATGACATTCCCATCAGCCTTAGCTGCGCTGTTTAATGCTCATTAGCAAATGTTACCATGGTAAATTAAGATGGTGAACAGGTAGTGTAGGGCATGTGAAGACAGCCCTGGGGGGACTCCTCCCCCAGCCAACCTCCTCATCAGGGCCAAGTTATTAAGAGCACCTTCTAGCTTCTTTCAGTCTCTTGCTGGTTCCTGTCTGTTGTGGCTGGTAGCATTGGCTGCAGCGGTGCCTCCTCATCCAGCTCTAGACCAGGTTATCCATAGTGGGCCATTCATGCACCGGTGGTTCACCTGCTGTCGTTTTGGTTTATTTTGCTTTATTTGGTTCATTTATTTAGTCGACCGGGTTGTTTTTGTTTTTGGGTTTTTTGTGGGTTGTTTAATTCTGTTTGTTCTTTGTTAATTTGTCAATTTACTTGTGATTATTTGCTTTTGTATTAGCTTTTCTTTTTGCGGTGTAGCTGAGTGCTGCCAGGTTGGGAGGCTAGGCAACCCGGGTGAGGTCCCCCACACTTTATGCATGCAAGTAAGAGCACTGGGACACATATTTGTGAGCATGTTGAAAGGCCCAAATAGACCCTCAAAGAGCTGCTAGCATGGCTGTAGACTCCTGTTGAAAGTGACTGCAGCAGGCACTTATACAAAATTTTAGACATTTGTGACTCAGCCGACCTAGTCTGGCAAGATGGCAACAAGAGAGATGATCAGAAACCCAGAGGTCCAGTTCCTCAGTAACTTGGATCCAGATGTACGTCACACTAAGGTTTATCTCATGTGTTGTGCTCGGTGCAACTCTTTATCAGCTGTCTGACACACTTCAACTGGCACTCTCATGCCTTCAGTCACTGCTGCTGGGTTGTGTTTCGTTGGAGACAATTTATAGATCAAATTTTCTGCTTACTTTGGACAACCAACCAGCAGGGATTCATTCTTATCTCAGTGAGCTTGGAGATGAAGACCAGTCCAAGTACTGAATTGCTGATACAGTAGGTGTGAGATTTCTGCAGTTCCCCACATCCTGGATTAAGCGTCTGTGCTTTTGGTACTTACTCCCTGACTGACTGAATGGATGAATGACAACTACCTTTACATGCCTTTGACTTCCCCCATTTCCCTGCTGTTATTTAATTTCAATTTTCGGAGCTCTCATTCCCTCTCGTGGAATCAGGTTCTTGGTGTGGGTGTAGTGAAACATCATCCCAAAGAAAGGGTTCATGGTTTTGATGAGAAAATATGCAAAACATCAAAGAGATGCCACGTGTGAGTAAATATGAAATTGTAAAAGAACATGTGATACTTAATGTTCAGCAAAATTATCCACAAAACTAAAGGAACCATGATTGGTTTCTTCCCATGGTAAAACAGACCAACAGATTAATGAGCAAGTGCTCACCTATTTTATAGAGCTTTTGATCAACAGGGCTGCTTCCTCCTCACTCAGTCTGTCTTTCAAAGAAGCAACTTTTTAAGAGCTAAATAAGATGTTTTTTTGGCAGTCAAGCTGTGCATTGGTCCAGTTGTTGATTCTTCCTGGCCCTTACATCAATGTTGTGATCAATGCCATTGATTGACTATGTGGTGAAGAGCAGATGTGGAGCCAGCTCAATATGCTTTGTCCTGTCCATCTCCTCTATCACTATTCCCCAGCTTCTTTGACTGCTTGGCAGATTAGGTGTCGTTTTTAGTGGACAGACTGGCAATTCTTTGCAAGTGTGAGGGTGTAAAGCTGTACCGCACCATCCAAACAGGCTGATCTAATACAGCTTCACATATATTTGTTCATGTTGTTTTATTGAGCTGTTTGCCTGGACACAAGTATGCTGAATCTGAGTGAACAGCTGAAGTCCAACCCAAAAACTGGGATGAAAATGGATAGTGACTGACAAAAACTGCACTGCCTTTGAACAGTGCATAACAGTTACATTGGGGAAATATTTAACACATTAAAGTGCTTCACAGACAATGTCAGCCTCCTGGTCAAACACACTCATGATGTTAAAAAAGTATGTAAACAGGCGACTTGGAGTGGGAATGCTGTGGTTGCTCCAGGCTTTGTCATCCACCTGAAATCATGCAGAGTTGGTGTTCTCAGGGGTCTGAGTAGTCAATGACCTGCACAGTTCACTCTGTGAAAACAAAAAAGACACTGCCAGGAGTGCATGTGGCATAAAGCAGCTCCATTCTGTGAGATATTGCTAATTGGTTTGAGAGATTGCTCTTTTTTTTTAATTTCACTTATGAGCTGCAGAAGTTACACAGTTCAGTGGAATCATGTAGCCAAATTACCATCAAACGTTATTCTATTTTTTTCTTAAATTATTATTAAACAGACACTATGGTTACAGTCTTCATCTCTGCTCAACACACACCATTAACAGTGAAAATCTTTTGTGTTGGCAGACGAACCATGTTACATATTAGATTATATCTTGAATATCTCTCTAGTGTTTTGTTCAGTAACACACACCAGTATGTCTTCATTCTTAACCTCTTGAACTCTGGTGTTCTACTTACTATGAAGTCAATATGTAAAAAACAATGTTCCACACTGGCTCACATTTATATGCTGCATGTCTGCTGATCTAGTATTTCATCTTGGCAATAACATTTTTGCATTACAAAATCTTTTACATCGTTCTTCTTTTGGTTCTAATGCATCAGAAGAAGAACCCAAGATGTTTCGTTCATCATTTTTACACAATTCTCCATAAATCTTTATTAGAGATGTAGGCCTATATATCAATTGTGGTATCTTCAATTTAAGTAACGTTCTGTTAACTTGAACAATGCCTTTCTGCAAAGCATGTGGACAACTCACTTGAAGGAACAGCTTTCAAAGCTTACAACTGCATTAATACACAATGCTAATGTAACAGAAGACTAAAAGCAACAAATTGTTCACAGTGATGGATCACACATCTCAAGCCAGTTTAATGTCTCTGCAAATTGGTTTAGTGTGGTGGTGTGCTGAAATGGATAATGGCTCTGTGGAAAGTAGGAAATCAATTTAAGTGTAAAAACTTGGTAGTATAGTGGTATATGCTTAGAAAGTTGGTCAGCAGTAACATAGAGAATACATAATGCTGCTGTATGATTGGTATACACCCTTTGGCACCAATGATCAATGTCCACATAGGCTGTGTTTAGATATAGTCCATGTTTTATACTCCACAATCTAAAGACGGGTGAATTTATCAGGAAAAAATCATTAGCTTAAAACTTCAGATTTTGAGAATTTATGTCATATCTTCTTCTTTCACTGGGTATGCAGCAGAGTATGTTATTTATCTTTTATTATTTCTCAAACAGGTTGTTTGAGGTCAAGGAGGACTCACAGTGACAAAGCAGAAGCCAGCTGGGACAAGGTTGACCCATAGTCAGAAAGATCAGCAGCAGCAGCCTGCTGCGAATAATAAAACTTCACAGTGGAAAGTTTTCTTGAGACCATACGCGTTCTGTAGTTGATGTTGTCTGATGCGCATAGCTTATTAGGAGGCTTTTATGAGAACGAGGATGAGCTCATGTTGTTTGAAATTTCAATAACCAGAAAACAGGGCTGCACAACCATAACATTCAGTGGTATAACAGGCAATATTTGAAAATCATCATATTTGAACCTCTTTCGATCATGTGTTACACTATCCTTCCTCTCAATCAGCTACAAAGTCAAACCTTTCAAAACAGAGATGGCTAAATCCTCCAAAATGTCATGTCTGTAAGTGAAGGAGCAGTACCATGAAATTAATACCTTTGATCTTCAGTGACTTGCAGTGAGGTTTACCATCCTGCCATCAAAGAGCCTTGCAAGTGAAAAATGTTTGAACTCATGGATATGTCATTGAAAAGACACACTTTCACTGTTGACAGATTATTCATACAGTAATGAGTAATATTTCTGCTTTTTGCATCAAGTGTAGTAAAATGAATATTGAGCCACCAGAGGATCTTACTGCAAAGAAAGAATACTTACAGAACACTACAACATCCCTAGTGTATATGGTAGGAAAATAGATTAAAGACTGTAAATGTTAAAGGAAAACTGACATTTTGGGAAATACGCTTTATTTGTGCAAAGATGATGGGACTGATATGAATTTCATCTCTGTGCAGCATTACAGTAATACCAAGGGCGTAGATTTGCATATGGACGATAGGGACATGTCCGTACCAATATTTTGGGAGGACAGTATTGTCCATACCAATATTTGAGTGAACTCGTTCACACTATGTTTGGAGCGCAGTTATATTTGATGCCCGTCGGCAGCCATGGGTACAGGCTATGGTATGCTCCGACTACCCCACCAAATCATCCTGCGTCATCCCAAAATTTAAAAAAATTACTAAGAAGTAGGGATATTCAGTGTTTTTTCCGACTATCAATATTTTGTTGTTTTTTTAACCATAATAAATAAATTTTGAAATGCCCTACTTTGGCTCTAATGCAATTGTCTGTCTTCGGCATAGACTGTAGTCAGCACTCTGTTTTCTGGAGGAGTGTCCCGCACACAGCACCATCTGATTGGTTAGACGTCACGAGTAATAGCCTATCACGCTGTCGGCTGCTGTGTCCACAGAGTATCAGATTAGAGGGGCTGCAGGTGAAGAACGGCGCTGCCTGTCGAAGGTAAGATAGCATACATCACTGAAGTTTTAATAAACATCACAATCCTCTACGCTGAAGTTACAAGAAAACCACACCCTGATGAATAAGTTCATGTGTTGATCCAAGACGCGCCGAGCTAAAGAGAGAGAGAGAGAGAGAGAAGCTAGCGCTAACTGCTAAGCTATAGTAACTAGCACGTCTGAATAGCATGTAAACAACAGCTTAATTAGTGAAAGTCGCTAATAGGAGCAGAGGACTGTGAGTACTGAAGCAGAACTAGTGTAAGTTTAAATGTACAGCAGGTAGTTAGTCACTGTGATGGATAAAACAATTGTGTTCGGACAGAGAAGCAATAAACGCTAGTAGTAAGGCAAACTCCAGAGACTGGAGACTAGACACTACACTGATGTCAGCACGTGAGCACGTGAACGGCCCCTAACTACTGTCACTGAGTGAAAATGCCCTCACATAAAAGTACAAAGTGACTCAGTTAAAATGTCTCTGAGTAAACATGTTACATTTTAAAAGGGGAGGGGTAAAACATGTTTATAGGGTGTTAACAATAATAATAATATATGATAAAAATAAAGAGCATCTTTTGGCTGCCGTGGTGAATCGGTTCACAGGTGAGGACAGCACCAAAATCAAGCAATTAGTTCCAGTCAGGCATTTTGCAGTCTGTGTATACAACTGATAATTACTAATATACACTCAGTTGTCAGTTTATTAGGAACATCTAGATGAAACTGATGTAGTCTAATACAACAGTCCTGCAGTAAATGCTCCTTCCTGAAGGTTATAATGTTCAGTTTTTATTAAACTTGTTTTAAATGTTGTTGATTCAACTGTCTGATCATTTTTTAGGATGTATGGAGATGTATCGCATTATACAGAGGTGGGAAAAAGCTTGATGCCATGACGAGAGTCCTTATGTGGTTATATGGTTGACAGCTTTAAAGAGTCCTCTTTGTTTCGGAGGGGTGGCTGGGTTGAGACTACCAATGTTGAGACTAAACCTATGCCCTTGAGTAAAACATGTTTACTCTAGTTTAGCCATGTATTTCAATCTCTCTGGACCATGGTTGGTATTAGATATGATATTCCTTAAACTGCTACACTGTTGCTTGCTGTGCTGTAATACCAAGTGCTGAAGTGGACACCACTTCATTTTCTGGAAAGTTAACCACAGGAACATGCTCCATTTTTTCCCAGAAAGGCATTTGAAAGAATTGCTGAATGGCAGATTGCAGTGAGTTACAGAAGCTGGTGGAACAGAGGTACACCTGGAGGTCGTTCTGACATTGGCTCTGTTGGTCTCTTCAGGTGGCATTGGTAAGCACACCCACGAAGCAGTCCTCTTTTCCTTTGTCCTCTTTATTTATCCAATGTACATATAAATTTGTGTGTGTGTGTCTGTATGTGTGGTCTGTAAAAGGAAATATAATTTGTACTTGCAATAGCTTGTTAGTTTGCCAGCTATCTTATGGGACTTACTACGATTGCAACAACACAGTAGAATTTTGCTCCCCCACTTTCTATTATGCTCCTCCACTTTCTATAATTACCAGGTCGTTAGAATTACAACAATTTGGGTCTTGTTTTTTTTTTTTTTTTTTTACTTGACTTGCATTTACATTTGCATGACATGTTGTGCCTTTCGGGTACAGGAGAGGGGGTAACTAGGGTAACTATATAATTGTAAAGGAAAACATTAGAAAAGAAAAGTCCTTGGAACTTTGGAACTCATTTTCTTCAATGCTGTGAACACTGTAGCCTCTGTGAAAGTAGGTAGAGTTTTCATCAGAGATACAACGCTGCACAGCAACTTCGAGAATTAGAGACTGAGTCACCCAGCCAAACACGGAAGATATGAAGGACAAGGCAGATTGCTAGAGGTCCTTGGGTGCCTACAAGTTTCCTAGGAAGCTGAGGGACTGCAGGCTGGAAAAGACTGCACTATAAAAAAAGAGAAGTAAAAGGCTGAAACTGCAAAACACTGAGAACAACAAAAGAAGGTGATGGCATTTGCCACAAAGCTGGAGGGACTGGACAAATACAGTCTCTGTTACTGAAAGACACCTGGACAAAGCTGGAGAGAGACAGGTGACCAAACCAAATCCCTGCAGAGAGGTGGAAGCACTTAAACATCATCTGAGAGATGTGACGTATATGTTCCAACATAAGGGCTGAACAATTAATCGCTTTTGCGATAATATAATATGATAAAATATGATTTTCTAACCGCAAAGGCTGCGATTACACTCTGTTCGCATGACATGCAAGCAAGAATAGAGCAAGTGGCTAAAAGGGGAGCAACAACTTGGCACACTACACTTTGACCTGTTGTACAATGGCCTCAGGCTCAACAGAACCTGGCACTGTGGAAACTTTAGTGTCTAGGAGGAGCAGTACGTCGGTTGTGTGGAACTATTTTCACTTTTAAAAAAAGAAGGTTGTCATACTGGAGCTTTATAAAAATACAAGCTGAGAGTCACAGCAGAGCTGAAAACAGCAGTGTTTTTCACTACTACAACTGACGTGGTGAAGCCATACAGCGGAGCCCTATCACAGTGTTATGATGCATTTCATTAATGAAGACTTCAACCTCAAGGCTCGCTACCTTCATACTGCCTACTTCCCAGACGACCACACAGTGGAAAACATTGCAGCCGGCCCAGGAGAGGGGCTTGCCAGCTCTCCATGAAGAGAACCATGTCTGCATAACGATGGACAATTTTATAGGCTTACATGGCTGTAAGTTAAACAAATCAGTCAATATACTACTGTGATTGAAGTAGTTGAATAAAAATATGTAATTCATATCAATTCATGCATCATCTAATTTCATCATGACATATAGGCTTGGCCTACAGGAAAGAACAGTTTATGTTTAATCTATCTAATATTGTGTTAGTCATAATATAGAATGATTTATTGCTTGTGCTTGTTGAATAATACAGAAGATAAGGAACTCTTAAATCGCAATTGCAATATTGGTTAAAAAAAAAAAAAAAAATTATAATTTGATTATTTTCCCAAATCGATGAACGTGTCATTAGATTAAGAAAAGACAGGACTGAGAGAATATTGAGAAAATGTGGAAACATAAGAGTTGGAAATATAAGCAAAAAGAAAGAGGTGGGGAATCTTTAAGGAACAAATCGCCAAGCTGCGACAGTAAAAAGTAAAGTAGAAGGCATTTTACAAAGAAAAATTAAAAATTTGAGTAAAATTTCTCATCCTGCCTGATCTCAAGTCAGTCCTCCTAAAACGTTTAGCTCAGCTCCGGGAAGGCCTGAAGGTCAGCATGTGTGAGTTACAAGTTACAGAACCACAAACTCCTCTCTGAAGTCATCCTCCTGACTACATTGAAGAAAGACTCAATGTGGAAAAAATATTGTGCAATTTCATGAACTTGAAGAAGAAAAATGAGTAGTAAAAGGGAAGAGTCTGGCAGCATTTCAAGCACATGAAAAAGCCAGACTGTCCTCACCAGTAAAATTACACCAAAGTGGCCTATACTTAACAGTGTGGAGTTGTTTTCTACACGACCATCTTTCAACAACTTTTAAGTATTTTTTCCCTCCAAAACCCAACCACTGGTTTAGAGATCAAAAAACATGTCGTAAGAATATATTTCTTTTAATATGAGTTGTTTTGGAACGTGACAAACAAAATACGCTATACAGTTCAGTGCACTATTTCCTTTAGAAATTAATGTAACAAATTAAAACAAACCTTCAAAATTAAAAATACAGGACTGGACCTGCACTCCCAACTTCACTGACACTGACTGACTATTTATTAATGTTTTATTCAGTTATTATTTGTTTGATTTGTTTCACTTGTTATATTATAAATAACTCATTGTACTGTAAATACAAGACTAAAACAAGCCTATTTTCAATTACAATAATTTGATAAACACATGAAATTCTTGTTTTCCTGCTATGAATGAAGCTCTCTGATTACAGTATGTCGGTAGTTATAAGTCCATTGTATAAAATACCGGATTGGGAAGTTGAAGCAATGACAGGAGAAATGTTGCGGAGTGGTGATAACACATCTTTTCCCACATATCATACTGCTTCTTTCCTTTGCTTTTGTGTTCTTCAGCTATTCAGGCCTAGGCTTAGTGTTAAAAGGCGAAGTGTGATTTGTCTCCAGCAGCTGAAAAATCCATCCCTGAAGTTCTCTCTATTATACTCCCTCCAGCACAAACAGACCTCCACCTACGCCTAGCCTCATATTGATGTGTCTGACATTTTAAAATGTTTGACTGACACTTCATCACAACTGCAGATTTTGTCTGAAGAGATTATGCCAATTTTTCAGGACACTGAGACGTGGAATATATTGTATTTGGACTAAGAGGTTTATTTAATGAAAATATACTGTTTATTCATTGACAAACTAATATTACTATCAGTTTAAGATGATTTATTATCAGAAGTTGTTATAATGCTTACACAGAAGCACCTTAGGACATCTCATTCAAAATCTGTCTTTGCATTTTCCATGGAGAGAACCTTTATTTCAAAACACTGACATATGGAAGAGAGGTGAGATGGAAGGGTGCACTCAGAGTGTATGGACATCTACAATCTACCAAAATATTTGCCCGACCTGAGCCTACCTGCTATGATTTAACCAAGCCATAAGAAACTTTTCTTTTTCTTTTTTTTTTTTGGCAAGTTTGGCACACTACCCTGAACAATAACTCTTTTTCGAGGAACAAAATTAATAGATAATTAATAGACATAGTAAAGACTATTTGGTTTTGCAGCTTCAATACAAAATCTGCCCCAGGTATATTAAAAGTAATGGTGCATTAGAGTGTAGTTTATTTTAGACAGTTACAGCGGAAAGCTTTGATGTATGCCTTTGATCATTACAACTGAGCCAAAGTTTAATCTTGTGAAGTCCTTGTGAAATCCTTTGATAGGGAAATAAAGGAAAATAAAGCACTAGGTATTTTCTATTAATCACTGCCACTGCTACAGCTGTGTTTTTTAAACTTGAATAAAGGAGTTGCCATGGGCTAAACACACTTTTCACAAGATTAATTTCTTAAGTTGTGTTTTAATGAAAATCAACATAAAGTACAACCTCCTTCTTGAACTAATCTGAATTCTGTACACTTACAGACACAATATAATATCCTGACATATTTTCTTTTCCCTTATGCAAATGCACAATTAATGATGCAGAAGTACACCTTTTACTTAAAAAATATGGCATATATCAAGCAAGTAGAAGTTTGTTGTCTAACAGTTTGAAAAGACAGTAAGCCAGGTTCATCCTTCATTGATGTTATGTAACTTTAAATTACAAGCTAAGTTAATGAAACTTTCCACAAGCCATATGTTATATGTCTTTTGTCTCATAATTAACAGTAATTTCACGTTTAAATTGGAAAATGATTGTGTTATGAAGGGAAATGTTTATAGGAGCCCTTGCAGTGAGACACTAATGTGTAACGTATCACGCACTAAAATATTGATCAGTTATCTATGTGAGTATTTTACGCCTGTATCAGACAAGACATAGTACAGAGATGACAGGAATGGAAGGGAGAGATAGGAATGTCATGCAACAAAGGCTCCTGGCTAGCCATGAACCAGAAATCCATTAATATGTTTTAACCCTCAGGCTGCCAGGGCATCCTACTTTTTTATGTAAGTGTATATACAGTTTGTAGGTCCCCATGTATATAATGATTAAAAATGTGTAATTAGTTGCACAGTTTAAAAAAACTATGGGTGTCAAATGGGTTCTGGTGAATGAAAGAAACCAAAAGAAAATTTGCTAGTTCTGCTTTTTATACACACAGACACACATTGATCAATATAGTAGCAGTTTTCTCACACTGTGGTGTGTGTGTGTGTGTGTGTGTGTGTGTTTTATTGAGTTTCACCATGGATACAGCAGATATTTCCAGTGGCTGTGAATCATTTTGTCAGCTAAATGAGTTGTCTGATAATTAGGGTTACTGCATCATCATGCAGCCATTGGTCAGTGGCTGACAACTCCATCTCTCACATTCCTGTCTCATTCCCATTGAAGTCTCTTTCCACTGTGACTTGTCGATCATTATTTTTTTCAAAACTGACTTAATGAGATTATTCTCTGAGAATTTTGAGATAATAATTTCACCAATTTAGAAAAAGTAATTTTTCTTCCATGAAAACTTTCTCAAAGAATAATCTTAAATCAGAAAAACGGGGAAACATTTATTTTCCTGTGAATGCATTACACTTCCATTTGATCAGTAATTTAGAAAGCTGACAACATCATGTTATTCAATACTGATCTGTTGATGCTTATTTTGAGCCTGTAGGAGCACACAGTTTTGTTTTTTTTTTTTTTCACCAATCATCAGCCATACTGCTTATCCGTTTAGAGTTGTGCGGGGGCTAGAGCCAATCCCACCTGACATTGGGCGAGGACAGGTTACATGTCTATCACAGGCTGACATATAGAGCTTAAAACAACTGTTCATGCCCAAATTCACACCAATTTCAAGTCACCAATTAACCTGCATGTCTTTGGATTGTGGGAGGAAGCTAAAGTACGAGGAGAACATGAACACAGAAAGGTTCAAACCCAGGACCTTGTTGTTGGGAGTTGACAGTGCTAACCATGTATTCTAGTAGTGAGCACTGGTAAGTGGGTGCATATAATTAGATTTTTTTGGTCGTGAAATTGTTGCACATTAGTTGAGTAAAATTGCGTCTCAAGTGGTGGTTTTTGCAAGAAGCCACTTAGCCTTCATATATACATATACTTGTCCTTCTACAAGCAAAAAGAGTTTCATTAACCTTTTAAAAAAACACCTTCAAATAGCAAAGTAAATTTACCAAGCTTTCAGTCAGGAAACACAATAAAAGCTAGAGCCACAGCTAAAATCATATACACATTTTCTTTCTAAAAGCAAATAATGACCCTGGTTGCACTCTTTCTGCTTTTCTGTCAAGAGGCAAAGAGCAAAGAAAAGCAATGCAGTGAGATATCTGAGAAATACATGATCAAAAAGATGATTTAGTTTGGTATTTATCTCAGTCTAATTGGACGTGGCATCTCTGGGCAGACTGCCTTCTGTCCTAAATGAGTCCAGCCCAGCTCTGCAAAAAGAAAAAAAACACATGACAAGATATTGAGCATTGACCTCAGTACAGCTTGGTAGAGCTACTCTCTACATCAATCTAATAATCACTGCCGTTTTAAAGTGCAAATAAGATTTTCTGTCCAATAGTTGGGTAACAAAACACAATATTCAATGTTCAGTTTAAATTACAAAAAACTCAATACTATCCCCTTTACACAGGATCTGTGGAGTAGTTTTTCCTGCCTAATTTACATGGAGAATTAGCCTGAAGAATGAAATGAGTGGGAGAGAACAGAGGACATTTTTGGTTGACAAGGCAGGACACTGTTTGAGAAAGCTTTTAACTCTTCATAATCTGTGTAACTAAAACTCTTAGTTTAAAGGTCCAATGTGTAAGATCTGGCCAGAATTTTAGTTGAAAATGTCCAAAAAATGAACGAACACTATCAATAGTATGTGAAGGAGCCACAGTGATGATGTCATGACCAAGACCGCCACCTATTGTATTTCAGAGATATCAACTGAAATGAGCATGCTAACCAACTAGCTGTGTCTCGGACCATGTTGTAATACCACTTTATGACGCTAGATGCTGTGATTCAGTGTAGCGTCTTGTCTGCCCTCAGTCCAACGAAGAACAGCTTCCTCCTGAGCCTGAAGTTACACTACAGCTCCTGACAAAATAAAAAAAAAAAAAGCAGCCGACTAGCTTCACAGAATTGCAGATGGCTAAAGCACATAGAAAGCGATCTTTATCTCCATCCCAAAGGAGCGCTCCGACAAGCTCTGGGTAAAGTGATGTGGTTTGATGCCGAGCTGCAACTTTTCTTTTAGACTGGTGATTAACATCTAATGTTGGTCTGTAGCAAAATGTATCATTAGTGCAAATGACAAACCGTTCTGACAAACACTTCAAGTGGCATAAATGTATGATTGATGATGCAGACAGACGTTTTAGTGATTTAGTAGAATTTAGCCTGTTCCTGCGGCTGTTGTCCAGCTAGATGCGTCAGTAACTTTTTTTACAAGTAAGACAAAGAGACTGTTTCATCCAGAGTTAGCAGGTTCAGGATCTACTGCCTAATACTGTATTTATTTTAGAATATTCATATCTATCCTTACTATTTATTATACACACACAACAGACCTAACATGTTTGAATATAAAGAAGGTGTATGATCTAAACTAATTGTCCTATCACATGTTTGTCTGTATGATGACCAGAATTCCAGTCCAGTCATGCCCAGTGAGGGAACAGCACCTGCCTTTTTTAATCACCATCAGCATCTTAATGGTCAAAAAGTTTGCCAGATCAAATTATGGCATATCAAGTTATTATATCAAATGACCAGATTCATACTCTAAGGCTTTGGAAATGTTGTTTAATTCGACATGCTATCAGCAGCTGTCCTCATTATAATCACGGTTGTAGATATGACATATGCTATCAGATTGTTATGCACAGTTGATATTAAAATAGAGATGCTTTTTGCTGGTTAGTAACTTCTTCAGGACTTTAGCATTCCAGGTATAACATAGTTGGTAACCTTTTTTTACTTCATGTACAGCTTTATCCCACTTTTTAGATATCTGTGGCCTGTTCAATGAGTTGATTCTCCCCCCATCTCTCTTGATGTTTCTTGGCATCTCATTTTTAGAACCATTTATTTATCAGTTAAAAATATTTGTAACTGGCAAAAGGGAGCCGTATTAATGAGTTACTATTATTTATAATTCGTAAAAGGGAGCCTTATTGTAAAGTGTAAAACACATCACCATTTATTAATGAGTTACAATAAGGTTCCCTGTTACCAGTTATAAATGGTAGTAACTCATAAGTAAGATTAATGAGTAGTAAGCATTAACTTGATCTTTCCAGATATAATTTGTTAATAATTGTTTATTTATGATTTATAAACAACCAAATTAAAAATCTAATTATAGACCACTTATAAATCCTTTATAAAGGTAGTCTTTTGACTGCTCAGTGCTCCAAATTATTTCATGCCTTAAAATTACCAGACATTTTTCTGATTTTCACACAGGCTTTAAAAATAAAACATGATGCCACTTACTGTATGTTTTGTATAGTTGCTCCTTTCCTTTTCTCCTCTCTAAAAAAATTAATCAGCACATGAATGTAAACCAACATACTTTTTCAAATTTCATATTCTTTTTGGCCACCACAGCTCTGATGAATCACAGGTGCTGGAAAAGTGGAAATGACAGTAAATGGAGGCGATCAAACAGAGCTGTCAAGTCTGTGACACATGGGACGCAGCAGCAGCCAAAAAATACATTTCTCGCTCTGTGCCAGTGTGCCCATACTGACGCCTCCATTTCAGAGGCGTGATGCCAACGTCCATGTTCACTATCACCACGGCTGCCACAGTATTGCTTCGTTAATGATTCATTAATGGATTCATTTTAGGAATATCAGCCTATATTTGTACATTACCTGTGCATTGCAAACATACAGCAGCTATATATAGTAGCCAGCAGATATACATCAGAATAAAACAGGAAAAGTATAGTTTGTTGGATTCCATGGCTGCATTTTGATTTCTTGTTTGACTTTTTGAGTTGTTCATGACTGAGTGAATTGACTTGGTATGTGTATGAATGGCAGCCTTGGTGAAAGCTACCTGAAGAGAAGCTGCTTCAGTTTTAGTTTTTGCCTCAGATTTGTTTGTCCTGTGTATTTTCACAAAAAATGTTTGGCTTTGAAAATAAAGTGTATTATATGTAAAATAGTAAAAATAAATAAATTAATCAATTAGTTAAATTAGTCGTTCCTATAGCTCTGTACATGGGAACTAAAGTTTACCTATGTTGTTGTGACACTGTGTCTTGTCAGCCAGGCTACTGATCAAATAATACTTTTGTATTATCACAGTAATCAAATTAGCTTAATTGTCTTTAGACCTAAATTGTAAATCTAGGCTGTATCTTTTTAGCAGTCGTCTTAAGATGACCTCAGATATTATCCCCAACTAAAGTAATGCTGATTAATGCTCTGATTAAGGTGCCTAGTCTATGTGAAACCTGAGGGCTTAATAAGACCTTCCTATCCAATTTTCAGTGGGTCACATATTTCTTTTGGGGTAGAAAAAAGAAAAAGAAAGGAGTACTGCCTCACTATCTATGATCTTCATTTTAATCTTGACAGTGATTAATTTCCCCCCAAATGCAAGCAATTTAGAACCACTGTTGTTTTTATTTAGCAATATTTATCTTGGACCCAGTGGCTTGCATAATTAAAACACTTACAAACAGTGATTTATTGTGCATGTATTGATACTTTAGAATCCATTTGCACCAACTTCTGAGTACACCACTTGATTTTGCAATGGACATTGGCAACCCTAACCCTATAATTATTATCAGAAGTATGTTGATGTCGTCCTTTTGAACTATCCTTATTATTTATGATGTGACTGTTATTGTTGGAGCTTTTGTTTCTGAAACTTTGGCTGTGCTGTCGCACTTCTTCGATCTATAGTTCATCATGCATATGTCTTAGATGTATCTTCAAAGGATAAAATGACCCAGAGAAATGTTTGTTGTAGCGAAGACTGTGAGTGCAAGGGTGATATTACAGGAGAAAAAAAAGGGGGGGGGCATCTAAAATGAATCAAACTCGGTTCCCCATGTAGTACAGGTTTGTACATATTTGCCTGCATATCTTTGAGAAAATTAAAAGGATAAATAATTTAAGAAGCATGATAGTGCTAAATGGGCCCAAACGTTCTCGTATTGCTTCTTTAATTCACCAGAATAAAGAAATAGCTATTCTGAAAGGTTCCCTTGGGACAGCTCAACTACTTTTCATGTTTTTTTCCTAAGGATACAGTGCTGTACACAAGGAAATTATAAACATCTGGGGAGAAGTATACACTTTTGTGAAACATATTATATGAATTTATGCGATCTCTATAAACAGTGAAATTAATTTCTTTACCAATGCTTCTTCTGGATGTAACAAAGGGGTCTCCCATATTTTACGACTCACCAGAGCTCAACAAACATACAACAGTCTGTTCTTTCAACAGATCAGACATAGAAATCTGTATTTGTGGTCTTGTGCAGCCTAAAAGTAATAGATAGTAGTTATAAAGGAATGGCAAAAAAAAAGCACAAAATCCAGTCATCAAGCACCAATGTAAATTAAAAGTAGAGTCAGCATTGGAGATGCTTGATATTGAACAGCAAAACAAGTATACCCCTCCCTTCAGTGCGCCTTTAGAAACCCCACCTCCCCAATTCATGGACACGCATTGCCAAAGCACCTACACAGAATATAGGGTATAGGATATATAGGAATAGCTCTGTGTGACTTGGTGCAAGCCACTTTATTTATTTCCCATTTACAGAGCCAAGGCTGTGTAGGGAATAAACACAGCACACACACAGGACAGACAACTAGCGACCATGATGAGATATGTACTGAATTTGATAAAAAAGTGTATTAGATTACAATCACTTTTCTACCTTTTAAGTAAAAAGTCTATCACACTGTATACAGTATGTAAGTGGCAACCACATGATAATGGGCCTATGTCAGTCTTCCTTTTATTCTGTTTTCAGTGATAGAATATGCTGCATTTTGTAATGTTTGGATAGCAGAAATCCACCATTCCCCATTTCTCCACTACACACAGAAGCTACACGCTGATACTGAACAGCACGCCAATATGTGAATGGTAAACAAGCTTCATATGAAGATGAAATCCTTGGGGATTCTTCTGCAAGCACCTGCCCCTACTTAGATAAACAGCAGTGAATCCAGAACAGGAGGGGATGTAGATTGAGGGGGAAGGGAGGATGGATAGGAAGGGATGTGTTGTGCTCTATCATTCAGCAATGACAGTTTGTAGGATGTTTGAGTTAATAGAGTTCAACATCAGATCTTTGACGCAATGAAGTGACTGTTGCCTCAGTTATGTTTCTTTTTTTCAATGTGAAAATTGCTGACCATATATGTATGGTTAAAAAAAAAAACACAAAAAAAACAAAACATGTATCTTGTGTTTTATATTGGTCATATTAGCATCATGCCTCTCGTGGCAATGTCTATATGTTAGTCTGTCAATCCACAACAACCTAAATAGCTCAATAACTGTTTTAACTGTTATAACTGTTGACAGAGATTCATGGTTCCCAGAGGATGAATTGTGATGATGTGATGATCCCCTGACTTTTCCTCTAGTGTCACCATGAGGTTAAGGTTTTGGGCAAAATGAATAAAATTTGGTGCATACATTCATGTGCCTCTCAGGCTGATTTGTAATGACATTGGTGACATTTCATCAAGTCTAGATCATCAGGTCCAAATTTCAATTTGTCTAGCATTTTAAAATTAACCTCAGCTGTATTTTGTGTTTAATGCTAATAAGCAAATGTTAGCATGCACTAAATTGCTAAATTCAGATAACAACTTACGCGCGTCTGTGATTTGTTACTATTTTCTGTCTGGCTCATTTTGACATATTTTGTTAATCAAAATGAATATCATACTTGCACCCATGCATGAGCATGTAAGAGGACATGTAAAGTTATCTGCACATTGCAAGCAAGTTGCCATCATTTGTGATATGTGTGTAAGCTGTGCCCACAATACACCCAGGCCCTTTCATTCTATCTGAGTGTATTGTACTAGAAATATGGGTTTGTCCGTGGCTCTGTTTAACGGACAGGCGCAAGACAGGACTTCTGTATAGTCGCGTGTTGGTCAACACTGTGCCCCTAGTCTGGTGGTACGTCTTGACTTGTAGGTCAGTTTTCAGTGTTGGCATGATCCATACAGCTATAGATTCCTCATAAATGGTATTTCTTCCAAGTTGCTCCAAGTGGATGATGGATAGTCATTTTGACAGCCACCTCCTCAAATGAATACAGATGGGAGTTGTGAAAAGTGTGTTTCAGCATTTAGTGCCACCCATTATTCAGTGTTGAGACGTTTATGACCTCTCTTTTTGACCTGCAACCACCTTGCTGACTTTAGCAGATCAATTAGCTATTTAGCAAGCTCATATATTTTCAAAATTATGGCCAGTAATTGCATCCATTCTGCCTCTAGTTATTATATCACACACACAGTAAGTTAAGAATAAGAATTATAATAGAAAGCCTTAATTTTCTAATATTGTTGTTGTGAATTATGATCTTTAAACTAAAATTTAAATCAAACTTGTATCATTATCTAAGTGTAGAATCCATTTTAAACCAGTTCTCCTAACAAGAGTCCAGTCCAGAAGTATTTGGACAGTTCTTCAGGCCCTGTGTTTCAGCACATTCAGAAATAAAATAATGAATACTACAATAAAGTGCCAAGTCTCAGCTCTAATTTGAATAAGTTTACATCAATATAGAAAGAACGGTGTAGTAGATAGATCCCTTTTAACACATAGTACCCAGTTTAGGTGTTCAAAATGAATTGGACAGATACACATGAAGTCATACAAAATCGAAATATTTAATTTTTTTGTGGAATGTCCTTTGCAGTCAATGACTGTCTGAAGTCTTGAACCAGATACATCAGCAGATGCTTTGTATCTTCCCTGGTGATGCCTTCTCAGGCCTTCACTGCAGCCACCTTCAGCTCTTGCTTGTTGTGGGGTCTCTGCATTTTGTCTGGTCTTCAGCAGTTGGAATGCAGATCAGTCAGACTGAGATCAGGTGACTGACTCAACCTCATCACCCTGAAAAGCTCTTTGGTTTCTGTGGCTGTATGTTTAGGATCAATGTCCTGCTGAATGATGAAATGTCGTCCTATGAATTTTGAAGCATATGGCTGAATCTGAGCACAATATTCTCCTGTCTCTGCATTCATCCTGTAGCTTCCATCAGCACTGATATCATCAATAAATGCTGTTTTACCAGGTCCATTGGCAGCCATGCATGTCCAAGCCATAACAGAATCACTGCCATGTTTGGCAGATGAGGTGGTGGCTTTGGGTCATTAGCTGTTATGTGCTATGTATGCTTTTGTGAATTATAACCTGGCCTTTCTGTTTTTGAGTCTTACCAACATGAGTCCTCTGAGTTTATGTCCATGAAGTCTTCTCTTGATCATTGATAAGGAGATATGTACGCCAACATCCTGGAGAGCATTCTTGACTTGCTGTGCAGTCATAAGGGGTTTTTTTCTTCACCAAGCAAATGATTTTCTGCTCACAAGACTTGTGCTCCTTGGTCTACCAAGTTGTTTGCCATTTTTTAATTTTCCTGTATGTACCTGCTTTTTTAAATTGTACCCAACTATCTCTGTAATAGATTTTTGCTTTTTTGAGCCTCCATATTATCTTCTTTAATTCTATGCTCACCTCTTTACTGATCACACTGACAACTCCACCTCAGTCTAAATGGCAAATCTCAACTCTCAATCAACTCTGAGCTACATTTGAGGTCTTTTGTGCTTGGACTAACTTTTAAATGGCACGCAGCTGCTCAAGAACCATTTAGTTGTCAAGTGGCCAGTTCCACTAAACGGACTATATCCCCTACACTGTTCTTTCTATATTGATTTGAACCCACTCAAATTAAAGCTGAGACTTGGCACTTTAATGTAGTATCCATTTGGCTATTTTATTTCAAATTCAAAAAGCTGAAGCTCAAAACCTGAAGCACAAAAAATGTCTAACTGTGCAAAGACAGTCTGGATCATATATTAACTCTGATGGCACGAGCTGGTAAAAACGATGATTCCCTATTTTCTGTGTAATAAAAGCTGTATTGTCTGACAACACCATTATAGAGTCCTGACAATGACTGAGGCCATACCATCAGGTAATACAGCAAATAACATTTTCTCCTTCTGAGCAGATAAAGCCTGAAGATAACACCTATCACAGTCTGGTGCTGATGACTTGGGCAGCAGATGAGCATTCCTCTGCTCATTCAGTGTCACTTTTAAATGTGTTTTTGTTTTCCTCTGCAAGATTTCATCTGTGGCAGCTATAATCTGATTTTCTGTTAGCAATAAATAAGGGGATTTTACCCAACAGACGTATTTAATAAGTGTTCATTATTAAGCTTGACAGGAGTCCGGAGGCTGGAGATAAAACGTTGGCGGCGGATGCATTACATTGATTCTGCTTTGATCTTTTTATGTGGTCTTCAAAACGTGAGATAAACCATTCTGCATCTGCCACTTCAACTCACTTTATGTTCAGTTTGTGTGTGTGTGTGTGTGTGTGTGTGTGTGTGTGTGTGTGTGTGTGTGTGTGTGTGTGTGTGTGTGCATGCGCGTGTGTGCGCTTTCTGAGTGAAATACATTATGGGAGGGCATGCCACAAAACAGCACAATCATATACATATATATATATATATCCTCTTGCAGCACCATGCAGTTAAAATATAACTTTGTCCAACACTTTGGTTCATGACCAAATACTTACAAACCGAGGGCATTCCCATTTATGTATTTTCAAATTCAACTGATTGCTTCTCGTTGTAGTTTTTACTTGTCTTACTTGTTGGAGGACTTGGTTTGGGTGGGAAATGTTGATATTTCAGTAAATTCCACTGTTTCAGTCCATTCAGACACTGATATTAGATGATATAAATGAACTTGGCTATACAAGACTGCTACAAGCACCATTTATTTTAGCACATGCTTTGGCTTATTCACCCTTAGAAATGAAATTAATCATCTCACTGTTGAACTTTACCAAAACAAGTATGAATCATATTTTATGGCTTATTTGTGAAGCTATGGCCAAGGATGTGCTGTACAAGGAGATAAAACTGCAATATTTGTCGACTTTACTTTCAGCAACTTCAGCTTTCACAGTCATTCAGACACAAGGTCTTATTATTGCACTTACACAACAGTAACTTTTTATCACCATTTGCGCTGGAGTGAAACAGGCGAGGTCAAGGCAGAGATGGTGTTAGACTGTAAATCAGTGATGACTTCTCCTAGCACAGAAGGATAGCAGTCTCAAGTGATTAGCTTCCGAGGGCCAAGTACACAGATTATTTCATTTTGCTGACCAAACAACACTGTGCGTCAGTATATGTCACAAATATTAATGATTAAAACCGTACTCTAGATATTCTTCAGTGACCTATACCACAGTTCACTCCTCTTCTATTTTTACTCGTAAAATTGTTGCTCACAACATATCTTAACACACTTCAAATGTCCAAACCAAATAATGACTTTTAGGAGCAACAATATTTATCTGGCTTTTTGACCAAAATTAATGGAAAGAGAAAAAAAGCATGTTTTAGGGAAGGCATGTTTACTGATGTTGTAGTCCACCTGGCCCTGCTGAACCAGCCTTCCACTTCGACACCACACCACCCACATGGGCTGACAACAAGTTGCCAGAGGTGCCTGGAAAACCCAAACCATCCCATCACAGTGGAGTAGAGCAGTGACCATCTTCATCCCAAAAGAACAAGATTCCCTCAACATTAATCAGTTCAGAGGCGTAGCCCTACTGGACGGGGAAGGGAAAATGTTCTTCTCAAATGTTCTTCCTCCTGCTGCGTGGAACACTCAACCATAATCTGGGAGCAGATTCTGATTTTACAGAACACCAAGGCTGAGTAGGGCTGAGCAAGCTGTCAACCAGGCCAAGGCATGGAGAAGACAAGGGTCAGAGGGTCAGCTGCAGGGGGCGGAAGGGAGACGGATCACCACCAGGAGATGTTCCAGGATTAATGCAGCCAAACATCAATGAAGAATGGCTCCCAGCTGATGACCCTGCAGCTGCCCTGATGGCATCGTCGGAGGTGCGACGGGCAGAAATGCCCAGCAGGTAGCCCTTTACGTATGTTTCCATGAAGATTCTACTAATAACATTTAAATGTCAGATCCAACCAGAAAAAAAACAACAAATCTACAAACCTACAAAAGCTACAGATCATGAACCAAATAATTTATTTGTATGAAGTACTGGTTTGATGTGCTCATTTGTGCAAGGACTGAAGCCTGTGCACAGTCTTGAAAATATTAAAGGGCAGTGTTTGAGTGTTTATTCAGCATCAGGATCTATTTTGTTGTCTTATCTTATTTAAGACAAAGAATGGCAAATAGCAGTTCAGATAAGCTGCAGAGAAAAGTTCAGATTTTGATTTGAGTTGAACATTAAAATGTTAAAATGATTAAATTACTTAAGTGCAGTGGTTCTACTATTAAACTGTAAAAATTGTCTAGGAGACTCCAAAGTCTTACAGTATTGTCACTAAAAGCTGCAGTATAAAAATCAACTTGAATACTTTGAAACCTGGACATGACAGATCACGTTCATTTTAGGTCAGTGGGGAGATGCTGACCTCAAAATAAAGCTCCTGTGCTGCTGACAGCAAGGTTACCGAAGGATTGTGTGGTTGCCTTACTTACGTGGTAAGTTGCAACCACTATCATAAAAATTTAAGGTCAAATCAATGGGTGCAGTTTTTCTGGCAGTTGAACAGCTTAAAGTTGTGCATTGTAGAAAGTTTTAACAATGAAAACGCATTACAACACACACACACAGCACAAAAACCACAGTATTATTCTTTGTACAACATTTAATATTGGAATATCTAACTCCGCTCCATCAGACAGTCACATTCACACACTTTTATCCAGTCATTCATTTAGTGGTATAATGCTTTACTGCTCAATGCGCAGCATTACCAATGCAGGATTTGCCCTTTTTTGCTGATCACTTTTCCAGTGTCTGACAACACTTTTTTGTTGAGATGTCATGTTAATAAGACCCCTGTTGCATAAGACTGACACAAAAACATTAGTTGAATTCAATGGTGATTCACTGAAAAACACTAAAAGTAAAAATACGTTTAATGATATTCAATACCCAGGCCTATTAAATGAGAGGTGAATAGCTCTTATGCAAGGCTGAAATTCTAGCCACAGTTTCTGTATTTTTGTACGAGGGAGAGAAGCAGAGGCACTATGACATACAAACATTGTGTAACAGGGTCAGTATGTGCTGCTTAAATTACCCAGGATTTTTTTTTTAGGAATGTAGAGCACCAGATTGCTATCTTTCAGACCACAGTATTAAGGAATAGAGGATGTTTCTTTGCAATTCCCTGAGATAAGCTTGTTTTAATTGACTGAACTTCATCAATAAACTTCCACTGTTGTCTTGTTGCTTCTGTCTCACATCTGGTATATATTATACAGTATATCTTATATACATATAATGGGCCCATGAAACATAGGGGACCTGTCCCCATTTTCAGCAAAAAACATTAAATAAATAATAATACAATATTGAATATAAATTTTGAAGTCATTTTTTAGATTAAAACATTTGTTGCAAGAATGGGAGGATTATGCAGCAGCAGAGCCTTGAATATTATTTGTATGTAACTGTTCAGTTAAATCTGAATAAGATACATGCATATTTTGTCTGTCTTTGATATGCAATGCATTATTATGTATAACCAGTCCACTACAGTACTTTCTCCATTTCTTCATTCTGCACTTATCTCTGCACACAGCATGGGATGGTCTTCCTTATTTGAGACCACAGGGAGAACACATGGGTGTGTAGGCACAAAGAGGATCTTATACACCACTTTAATAACTTCCAACCTGACAGGTTGGTTTTGTCTGTGCTGGCAGAAGCCTGTTATCAGTTAGACAGATTGTCAAGACAGACATCAAGTTTTCACACAATCTCCCATCAAACCTCCCTGCTATACTATCTCTCCTAAACATTGTGCATCAACCCTCACTGGTAGAATTAGATAGCGTCGCTGCCTACACAAAGACTGACATACACACAAGCACACATGCACAGACAGATGAAATCAATGGCTCCCGTCCTCCACATCAGGAAATGTACAGTAGGTGGCCAATGGAGGAGTCCGCCTACTCACAGGATATTCAATTGCAAGCATGTGCAAATTCATCCTCTCTCTATCTCACTCATGTTCGCATCAACTACATTCACACACACACACACACACACACACACACACACACACACACCTTTGGGGCAGCACTGCTTGTGTGTACACACCCACACATCTAGACCCAACATAGAAACAGACACACAAACACTCTGTCACATAAAAACACCTCATGGTTTGAGCCACACAAAAACACTGTAAAACCAGCTGGATTTATGAATGAACTGAGACTATAGAAAAATGAGTGCATTTCATTGAAAATGTGAATTAGATTACTCTTAAAAACGACATACAATTTTTTGGCCACATTCGCTTTACATTAGCCACTAATACTTTAAACTACTTCATTGATTGTGAGTTCATTTTCTAGTGTCATGAAGATAAGCAGTAAATATTTTACAGCTGATGGAGAAAAACTGGAACATATCAGGGGAATAAGAGGATTTGAATTAGCAGCGGTAGAAAGTAACAAGTACATCTACTCAAGTTTTGTACTTTTTTAAACCATTGTACCATTTGTTACTTTCTAATTATATTCCACTATATTTCACTATTTTGTACTACATTTTTTTTCAATCAACAAATAGATTATGATGTAGATTAAACTACCAGACGGTGTATAAATTAGTTGAAATTAGACCCATCTTTACCAGCTGCAAAATTAAAGTGCATGACGTGTAACAGAGTATTTCTACACTGTGGTATTGCTACTTTTCCTTAAGTAAAAGATCTGAGTACTTGCTTCACCACAGGGTATTGGCATTCCTTATGAGAAAAAAGTAGGCTACCATAAAGCATTTACACTAAGTACGATATGAAGCAGCCATATCTGTGACCCTCTGGTGCTTCCACATCCTTTCAAAATGAGACAGAATCAGGTGAGAGGCATGCGAGTGACTGTGTAATGAACATGAAGGAGTTCAGCTGGGGGAGGGGGACAAAGAATATTAACCTGAGAGCCTGAGTCCATCTGCTCCTCCAGGCCTCGTGTTAGACATCACCAAGAGAAATCCTCTCATTAAGAAAGCAAGAAACACATATATCAAACGCAGATACAGCTGTCAGTTCTCCTCTGGGGGATCTGGCTGTAGTAGCAGAACAGAAAATCTGTGTTTTAGGGCCATACACAGTATAAACATGTGTATTCACAGTCTATCCTATAAGTGTGCAGCATAGGCTCCCTTTTAAGTTTCTCCTGTGGCACACTGTAGCAGCAGCTACAATGCCATTAAAACATTAACATTATTAGCAGCGGATTCTTAGGAGAGATAGAATATTGATGATTTTGAAGCCACTGTCTTACTCTGTTAAGGCCATCATTGAGTTAAAATTGTTTCATTACCTGAATTCTGAATTACAAATATTAGATTTGGTCATTGATCTTCATGTTTTCTGCACAATGTAAAACAGTGTTCTTTTTCATTCTGGTGATGTACATGTTACATAATGTCCCATTCATTTCTGCAAAGGCAATTTTTTAAGGTCATATGAATTTACTGTAACATCAGTGGTTAACATCCTCTCATTATGGGAGACAGTAAGATGTGTAAGATTATTTGATTGTCTGCTAGGGATATAATAAATCACATTTGGTTTAAGTGCCCCGGGGGACTGTCTCTGGGAAGTGTGTGTTTGTGTCATAGGTTTGTGTGTGCTTTTTAATGGACTGACTGTCACACAGAAGAATACCTCTGAAACAGATGGTTACCTGAGTGGGAAAGGTCAGTGACAATCTTTCCTGCTCTTTTCTTTGCCCTTGTGCCATGTAGTTTTTTTTTGTTGTTGTTTTGAAGGAGGGACGTTGGCAGCTACCACTCAGTAGTGCAGACAAAAACACTTAAGCTTGTCGCTGGAACAGGAGGTGGGGGAAAGCCTGACACTGATGGTGTGAGATCAGGGAAATTGGACCATGATTGGTTGTGAGACGTCAGGCTGACAGAGTGTACATCATCAGTGGGACCTTTTTGGTAGTGATGAATTGCTGACTGACTTATTGTTATTGCAGGCGATGAAACCTGCCATAGTGGGGTCACCTGCAAACTTGGAGCCTGATGGAATGGGTGAATACAGTCAGAAGTGACATTTTCATTTGCTTCCACCTTTGTTTGCAACAAGTAGAAACATTTTAAAATTAATTGAAAACATGCAAGGATCTCTGTTTTACAAGATATTTTGTTCTGCAATGTTCCTGTCAAATTAATTATTCATGGGAGATATATTTAATTTTTAATAGCATGTACTGTTGGGGCCACACTTTACTTACATGTCACCTTTATTAATGCCAATTAGTGAGACAACCTTACTGCATCCAATCCAAGTCCTGCAGGGCAGAAACTGTCTTGCCAATTGTAATTAATAAAGCCACAGCGAGTGCACAGTCTTAGCCAAGCCACTTGGTTTAATGTGCTAACATATAAAACTAGATTTGGCAGATTCCCATTGTATCTAAAAAGCCTGATACTAGGTAGCCTTAAGAGCTCAGTGCACTGCAGCTTAAGAAAATATTAAAATAGACAAAACATAAATTCAGAAAACATCTTCAATTTGACAACACTGCTGGAAATACTCGAAAACACAACCAAATACACAAACTATGTGCACACAAACACACATATGCATACATCAGTAAATCTATAAAAAGAAAAAGGATTTAAACAAATGCATTAAATACATAATAAAATTTATATTTTCAGCATATGCATTGTGAGTATCTTTAAGTGAGGAGTTATTTACAATAGTAGTATTTACAATACACCACTATGTCAATATTTTAGAAACACTATGAACTAATTGAAATACCTATTACATGAATGGATTATACAACTTACAAATTTACCATTATATCATAGATAGATTGAGTTGATATGACTAAAATAACCTGATACTGCTGCAGTGGGTTTCTGAGAGATGTATCAGTTCCCGCCCCACACTAATTGCTGCAGGTGTGTCGCTGATTGTTGCAGTGGCAGTGAAAGGCTACAAGCTGCAGACACACACACACACATCCCTGTTCATACACTTTACCTGTCTATTTTTGCCTCACGTGACTTATGATTTGCTCGCACTCATGTCACTGTGAAGAAAAATGTATACAACACTTAACTTCTCAACTTCTGACAACTCCAACTCGTCAGGTGTTGATCCTCTGAGACTGCAGGAGCTGGCTCACCGGTCCGTCAAAGTAAGCATAATAATCGTTTTGGGCGTGATGATCACTTTGGGGAATGTTGCAGTACTCCTGGTTATTTCTTCATCCGTGGCTGGTTGGACAAGAAACTCTCGGTACTTTCTCCTTTCTCTTACTGCTGCAGACTCTGCGTTTGGACTGCTGATCATGCCCTTGAATCTCTGGGTGAGTCTGCTAAAGGACTACAGTGAAGGGCCAGATGCTCTTTGTCATGTCGTGGCCTTTTTTAATGCCACGGTTTATTCCACCTGCATGTATACACTGGCTACAATAAGCCTGGAGAGGTACATCGCAGTGTTTTACCCGCTGCAATATTCATCTCTGATGACAAGAAAAAGGACTCTGCTCCTGATTGCATTTGCCTGGTGCTTCCCTCCCTTTTTACTTTCGCCAATATCATTTCCAGATGGCATTATCGAGGTTCATTTTTCTACTGCATCACTGGTCTGCAATCCATCCTACTCTACAAATGTTGGATACTCCCTTAGTTTGACATGTTTTATATTTTTCCCCTGCTCCATCATCATGACATACGCAAACCTGAGAGTGTGGTGCGCTGCCAAGAGGCAGAGACTAAAACTGCGCAAATACGACTGTGCTCGTCGCAGAAGACACAATGTGGCATCCAGAGTGCTTGTGCCAGTGATAGCAGCCTACTACACCTGCTGGACACCCTGCATGGCAGCTATGATCTACAATGGTAAGTAGTACCAATGGGTATAAATAAAAGAAAGTGCTTTGAGGGAGAGCTAAAAAGGCATGAAAGGGCCTGTCATTTATAGGTTGTTTTGAATAAAGAGATGAATGGAAATTTGGGCCCAGCTTGCACATTTACTACATCTTGTTTCATCTTTGCTACATTTACTCAAAACGAAAACAAAAGTGTTCAAAGGTGCATATCATGATCCAAACTTACAAAACATGGATTTAAGAAAAGAAAAGGTTATTCATTCAAAAGAACAAAAAGTGGACGTGTGTGTTGTGCATAGCCAGGTTTTTTCATCATACAAGGTAGTTTAGGGTTTTAGATCTAAAGCTTCTGATGTGGACCCAATGACTGAAGAAGTGTTAAATTACTGGCTGCTGTTTTGAGAGACGTTTTAAATCTGTGGAAATGGAAAACATAAGTCAAAGTTCAACCAGGGGTTTATTGAGATTGCAATATATGTTGCTTAAGTCAAATTTCTGGTTTCAAAGGTAGCAAGAGAATTCAAAAGTAGGTGTTTGAAGATTAAGATTAATTTGCTTAAGAAATGTTCATTTTAATGTATTCCCTCCTTTTCAAGTCCTTCCATCAATTTCAGATGCGACTGTGCTGAGAGAAATAGCTGTCAAAGTTATTTATACTGCCAGGCATGAATATACTGATTTGAAGAGCAGTTTTGTGACTCAGACATTTTTTTCTCATTTACCCCAACCATGTGCTGTCTTGGAGAAATCAAGACTGAAAGTTGAGTCAAAGCTGAATATTTTTGGAAGTGAAGACCTTTTCCAAAGAGGGCTGTAATTCATCTGATATGGATGAAAATCCCTGCAAAATGAAGCTGACAGTCTTAACTTCAGCTTCAAAGTGTGATACTGTCCGACACGACACTCTAAAGTGGTTGCTTCCACTCCATCAAATCTATCAGTTAATCGTGTACTTTTAGATCTAGACAATAAATGTTAAGTTGATATTATTGCCCTCAGGAGAAAGATTCACATCTCCGAGGGTGATCATAGACCAGCCATAGCTAGCCTTGTTTGTTTTGTTTGTGACCTTTTTAATTAAAAAGGTCAACAAAAGGTGAACCACTTTCGTTGTTCTGCTGTATTGCTTTAACTCTGTTGTTGTCATGCTGTGGATATCTGACTTACATCAGTCCCTGTGTTTTCTGCTCCACAGCAGTCTCAGGTAGCAGCGTACCAGAGTGGATTGAGTTTGTGGTGGTATGGCTGCCAACCTCAAATGGTTTTCTCAACTGCATCTTCTACTTCTGGATAAACCGAAACTTCCGCAGGAAATTCCACCACGTCCTCCAGAGGTGGACTCAGGCCCTTTGCCCCAAACTGGCTGACACCCTTGGGTTCTGTGGCACTTCAAAGACACAGTTTGTGTCAGGAATTCTGGACAATAACAACACTGTCCATGAGCGCTCTTCCAGTGTATCTTCCACATGCACCTTGTTGAGCTTAGCTTAGGATGTCTGCGCTTGATGAGCACCACTGGCATGGTAACATACATGGTCAGCGACCTCTGTATTGTCTTATATTGTCTGGCTGAGCTGGTCAACTGAAGCCAAGTTATTGACATATTCTTACATAAGGTATCATGGATAAGAAGTAGAGTAATGCTTCACATGGATTGCAATGTGAATGGGTTAATACAAAGGCTATAATGGGAGGTATTTGAAATAATCACTGCACAGTCACTTTTTTGAGTTTTTCTTATTTTTATTTTTTTATCCATTTTCAGTTTAAGAATATATTCAGATGACTGGAACTTATTTGGCTTTTTTGTTTTGTTTTCTGTTGTTGTTGTTTGTCCTTTTTACTCATGCACACAGTGTTGCCAAAAGTTGATGTATTGTCAGAGACTGCCTCTTAAACCATCTTTTAGTTGTTTTATAGTTAGCCATCAACTTTTTCTGTGCCCCAGAAATGCCTACCAGTATTCTGCTTACAGCTGCATGATCAGTCTTTTAGTAGTGTAACCCGTGCTGTATTAAGATTTGTGGCTTAGGTCACCATATTTCACTTCAAACATTTGAGGTCAGTCTATTAGTTCTTCACAAGAAACTGATATTTAGGATTATATTCCTATGAGACATTTGTGAAGTAACATCACTATCTGATTACAAGCACTTTGAAGAATTGAGGCAATCTATCTCTTCTTCGGTTTACACTGTGTGTTGAAGACCTTGGCATATAACAGCTAGGAGAAGTTAACCTTTAAGTCACATCATTTCAGTGTATGCAAGGGGAAAAGTAATTAAGCAGCTACACTGTAGAAAGGTCACCACATTTGTGCCGGCAAAAGATAACTGGGGTAACTTCTGAGGCTGTGGTTGTTTGTTTAGAGATATTCAGCCCATGATATTGCTCTCAGTATCGTGTACTACAGTATGGATTCAACATGGCAATGCCCATGTCATCTTTGTCTGAATAAAGCTTCCTGTCATGCTGACGGTTTGTTTAGATTTAAAGTTGATCAGGAGTATATTTTCCAGAAACATCCAAAAGAAATAGAAATTCAAAACAGTTTTTTATGCAAGTTATTTTAGACTTTAGGTTGCTGCCTGGTGTCACAATCATTAAAGCCTGAGCATTGCCTTCATCAAACACTTGCAGACGAAATGCAAATTATTAAGTAATATTATGTGAGGAAAATGACTGACTTTATAATGACCTTTGTATATATACATGTTTCTGAGTTCCTAATATTATAAAGAATGAACAAATGTTTGATAATGTATTGGTTTATGAATGTACGGAATAAAGCATTATGCCTTTGAATCATGTCTTCATTGAGTTCAATATTTACAAATGTATCATTAGTAAAAAAGAATAGCATTTATTTCATCACAGAATTGTAAAGAAGTTGAAGTGAAAAGTGTTTATTGATCTATCTGTATCATAATTTTCATGGACATGCATGTCCTGCTGCACATACAGGATATCTCCAAAACCTGGGGCCACATCTATAGTAAAACTGCAAAAAATTAAATCCTAGGGATGAGTACATGATGTTGATTTTGTTGTCATTTGTGGAAATGGAAGTGAAATGCACACTTCCCTGTATTTGATGCATCCATTTTGTCCTGCAGAAAGAAGAATTTCAATTGCCAATATATTATTCTTATATAAATAAACAGCATACAGTCTCAGAGATTAGATGACCTACACATTTCTTTCTTTTTTGTCTATTTAGGATTGTGCAGCTGGTACAGTTCATAATTCCAAAAGACGACTGTATTTTGCTATGATCAAAAATCGTATGTGTGGTCAAAGTTGTTGGTGGCTGTTATATGAGCTGGAGGAATGTTTTCCAAGGAGTCTCTTGCTTTTGATATGGAGTGTAACCGAGTAAAAAAGAAAGCTCTATCTGTAAGTTAGTTTATGCACAAAAATTTGACTTGTCATTGGATTTGGATCATGTTTGCACTCACTGTCCAGTTTCTTCAATTGTACTGTATATCTGATGCAATGTCTTATGATGAATAATTTTATTTGATTATGCTAATTACTACCTACTAGTTCCATGTTAGATAACAGACTGAGCCAGAGGTATAGAATTAAAGAACATTATTGAAAATATCCTCAGAGAATAGTGCTTCTGCATAATGGATGGGTACATATTTGATTGCTTGTGTGCCTGGTGTTGTTTCTACCAAAGGATAAACAACAACAGAACAACAGGTCTGTGTGTGTGTATATATATATATATATATATATATATATATATATATATATATATGGTTTGCAAACTAGCAATTACATTTTGGTATGAAGCAGGTGTAATCTCATAGACCATACAGTATTCAACAACTTCTCTGATTTAAATTAAAAATTTTATATCTTTTCACTTGACATTGTTTGCAAGAAAACTTGTAATATATATAGATGTAAATAGTATAAATAATATTGATATGTTATAATGCAAAGACCAAGAATCATGTGCATGACAGGACTTGACAGGAAAGAAAATCTGACTTTATTTCTTGAGTGGATTTAATACTTTAATGGGTGTAAATCCTTCAGAATAAAGTAAAGCTGGTAATGTTTTTTATTGTGAGAGGTGAGGGTTTTAAGTAAACCTTTTAGGCAGTTGTCAAAGCAACAAAAACCACCTGGGATTTTCTCCGCAGAAAATCTGACACTGGTTCTGTAGATTCTGTGACTTTATCTCTGCTACTTTAGTGTCCACACATGCCTGAAAACAAAAAAAGATTCAGATTTTAACATTATCCCATATAAAAAAAAAAAACACTTCATACACATTCCATGAACAGGAGATCTTTTCAGCCATCTCAAACTACAGAGGTCAGAGTTTATTCCTGCTGGATCCACATGTGCTTTTCCAGCCGTTTGAGATTTTTGCAGAGCCGGTCTCCCAGGACACTGGAGTGCTGTGCATTAGCAGCCTCAGCTCTCCTTGAGGATGACTGCTGATAGATATGACAAGCCATTCAGTCATGGTGAATGATGTCTATCTGAGGGTTTCATATACTCCCACAGATACAATATGCTGTCTCATAAGAGCTCATTATTCTGTCTGGTCATAATTGCTGCCACAGCAGGCAGACATGGATGTAAAATGGCCAGTGGCTTTAATGCTCTTTGGATCAAAAACTGAGAAAAAGTCTTTTGGTGTAAAATACTGTAACTCATGAACAGTACGTAACAAACTAGTACAAAGCTGTTTCAGATTCAGGTGGAAAAAACAGTCTAGGAATTTGCAAAACCACTCTCATGTCAGTTTTGTCACTGAATTGTCTTTAGATATTATTTTAAACCATCTCACTGCACATGGTCTTTATCAGTATCACACTATCACAGTAACAATGTGGCAGGTTTTTGTTTTTCACCATTGCATAATGTCTGTCCCACCATGTGTGACAGAATTGTGTTTATTGTGTTTACTGCTGTTCCATGCCCATGAAAACCTGGAGATAACTCCTCTGATTTATGTGATGAATATCACAGAGTAGGTGCAGCAGTCAGATTAGCCATTTTAATATACTGTACATTTTCCTTTTTTTCTGGTAAAGGCCAAGTTTAACAACTGACGTATCAACATCTTTAGGTTGTAGTGCCACCTAGTGTTTATACTAAGTATGGCATGGCAAAAAGGACGAGACCTTTTAAACTGCAATTTATAATAATTTCTGTCCAGTTGTGTTGGTGTTCAATAGAATAAATTGCTGTCATTTTATAGTATTGAGTGTATATTGATTTTGTCGTGATTAAGGTTGATCCATGTTATTTGTTGGTTGCTAAAATTGTAGTGTTGATGTACATTTAACAAACCCGATACACATAGTAAATGTAGTATTGGAGTCTTTTTCAAATAATCTAAATTTCTTTATTCCTTTTGAGCAATTTATCATTTTATGTAACAAGAGGGCATCTGGTTCTCGAAATGTCCCACCTGATTAAAAAGGATGAATCAATGGGTGTTGATTTGTGCTTTCTCTGGTTTGCTGGTCATGGGCACTCTGCACTGTGAGGGCTCTTATGGAGGTTGCAGATGGAAAGGCTTTAATTTCAATCACTGTTTCCTGCTCCTCTCCATGGGATAAATAGCTGAGGGGAACAGTCATATGCAGGATTCAAGTATTATTCATTTTGTGCCAGTATTGCACTATAAAATGGTTACCTAAGAAAAACAAATCAGAGTATAAGTACATAACCACATTACCAGCTACCTAAATGCAATTTTTTTTACATTGAATGACACTGGCACAATGATTACATTTTTAACTGACGGACAGAAGAATATGGAGATTATTCAATCATCTTGTTCTCTGCCAATCACCTCCCTCTAAAGCATGAAAAGTGGATGACATACATTTGCTGCCTACCACAATGTGTTACCACAGTGTTAGGCAGTTAGTTTCAATGCAATTTTTTAAGTATACATGAACATCCATCTCAGTTACTGTGGCCAGGAGCATGAACATAGAGTGAAATTAAACCCAGCTGTTAAATTTTTCATATATTTTTTCCTTTCAAATTAGCACAGCACTGTCATGACACACTATCCATTATTGGGTTCATGAATTTTTAAAGGAAAAGGAGAACTACGTGATGGTGGTTATTTACCAATACAAATACTTTGTCATTCTTGTCATAATTGTCTGAGACAGACCCAGCAGTATAAAGCCAACAGTGATGAGGATATGAGGCTGTAACACAAGAGCAGCAGCTACATTCATTATAGCTGCTTCATTCTAATGGCAAAATGATGAATGTGTGAGTGGCTTTGTCTTTTGGGCTGCTGCCATTTAAGTCGTCAACTGAAGTGGACCGCCAGACTGCTCAACACCAGCAGTTGTTGCCCCAACCACCCTGCACTTGTTTTTGCATTTTAAACTTATGAATGGCCTCAACATAAATTGAGGTCAGACCTTTGGCTTGAAAGAGCCTTCTGCTCAGCTCAGAAGCTGATTTCCAGTAATTATGTAAGATAATAAGAACAGACATTATAGTTTGTCTGTTTATGAACAAATAATAAAATTGTTTTAAACTATATATTGGTTTGCCAGGGATATTGAATTAATTTTTTCTTAAAAGTACAGTATTTCATTCTGGCATTCAAATGACAGATGTTTTTAGGGCTTTGACTGTGATGATTTATTTGATTGATTGTTGTTTCATTTTTCTGCATTTAAGTTCAGCTCCGATACTTGCCTCAGCCTTGCGTAAGACTGTTGACATAAGGTACAGTGTTGGATCTACACAAACAGGTTTTATTGCTCTAAACACAGAGCATTTAATTTTTTTATGGTTTCTGTTTGTATGTTTTGTTGTATTTGTCTGACAATTGCCAAAGGCAAGGAATAAATTACCAAAAGGACAGTTAACTAAACAAACATGAAATGATAAGCTCCCAGGTTATTTGCACTGTATATCAATGACTAGTCACTTATACATTTTGAAAGATTAATTTTATTCAAAGAGACTTTTAATGACAGCAAATGGCAGTTGAAATGCAAAGAAATGGCGAAGACTTATAGTCAACTAACTAAATTTTGACATCCGCAAGTAATATTGCAGTCACATGTAAAAATAGCAGCTTTTATGAATTGACAGGTGATGTATATATACGGGTTTTGTAGCTGAAAAATGTTGTCAATAGTAATATGAAATAATTTTTCATAATATTCAATAGACTGAGTGATTTTAGAAATGCTACGCAAAGATTACCTAAACCAAAACATATTAATCATTGCCAAAATCCTAAGAGAAACCTAGAAAATTTAAAAAGGCTATGTAACTAAAAGAGATTATTAAATATGTGTAGTAACCAACTGTGGCCTGAAGACACTCAACTATGGCTCTAATGACAACTGGCAAGTCTCCCAGTTTAACAGCCAAACGAGAAACACACACCAGCTGTCATTGCCATTCTCTCGAAACAGTCAATTAAGATGCATTGGAATTAATTAAAATGAAACAAAATTGTGAAAAAAACATCAGTTAAATAACAAATGGCATAGTGAGAAACAATAAATTTTTTAAACAGAACAAATTAAATAACAAATACTTTTTTTTCCCATGGGTATTCACCCAGTCATTCACTGCCAGTTATTATATCTGGGTAATAAAATATTATTGTATTATTACGTACTACATAAATTTATATTAATCTATGGATCAGGTGTTTTGAACATTTACACAATTGCCTGATAACACAGCTGTAGAAAAGAGAGAGAGAAGTCAGAACACATTCTACCTTAAATAATCACTGATACAATATAATTCACCATTATTTTCAAAATGGAACAGACACAAAGATTTGACACTGCATTTACAAAATTGGAAATATTCTGTGTTTACAACCAAATGATAAATGCAATCAAGCAGTTTAACACCAGAACTTTGCTGAGAGGAGTGAATGGAATAAACTCACAATTCCTATTGAGAGTTAGGTACCAGTAACATTTCTCACTTTATCAAAACTAAGAAAATGCATTCAAAGTCATAATTAAGTGTTGAAAGTTTAATGGTCACTATTAACTATTAGCCTGATTTCATCACCATTCTGCATACTCAACATCTCCTTAAATGTTTCAATCTTGGGTGTCTGTGTGATGATGATGCATGTTCACCAGGCAGTTAACAAAACCTTTATCTGAGCAGGCAAATGGGTAATGACCATACAGAGACCAAACTGGGTCAAATGCATATGAAAGTTTAAGTTTAAGACAACATTTAACATAGATGACAACAGGCATAGCAACAGTAAAATACGAAGAAACTGAAGGCAGACAATTTAATAAAGTCTCCGCCCAACTGTCTATTTGGTGCACTCTATGTAGACGGACAAGGACAAAAGTACTTTATCAAACTGTTCCCCTCCTTTTCTTGTTGCAGAGGATGCAGACACTCCTAATCGTGTGCACTCAGTGTGAGGAGGTTTTGGTCAAACATTTCAAGGCCTCCAGATGAAAAGAATGAGATGGAAACAGGATGCCAGCACTCAAGAAGACTTGTGTTCAAACACGTAGTAGCGATACATGATACCAACAACAGCTGCAGCAATAGCAGGTATCAACCACATGGTCCAGGAGCTGAAAAAAAATTTAAAAAAATAAAATAAAAAATAATCACATAAATTTTTCTAGCCAGTGCAATTAAAAAAGGACAGGATTTGTGAATTTATTAGTGTTTATATTGATAATTTAAAAGAAATCTGCGACAAAAATATATCTAATCATTTGCAGAGAAAAAATTAGTTTTTTATACACATACAGCAAATCATTAACAATTTTCTATTTCCAGAAACTTTTTCTGAGCTGTCAATACTGAAAGAGGACTTTGTTCACTACAAACTGCAGTGATCAATGTCCAAGATACTTAACTTTTTGGTACATATGAACACAAATGTGAAAACTATAAACAATGAGCCTGACACACGATGTTCATGATGATGTCTCACCTGTAATCTCCTGAATTTGTGACTTGACCTTCATCCTGCAGAAAAAGAAAAAAAGACACAAACTAAAAATTGATATTGTGTGATTTAGACACAAACCAGACACTTTACAACACAGACACATCTTATTTTTCTATTGTAGTACAAAATCAGACAAAAAGACAATGGAGCTTACCTTTGTGTTGTCTTTTTTCCTGTCATCCTACAAAGAAATTGAAGACATTAGTATACAAGTTAAGTCTGTTTCTCAGGTAGTCCGTAGTTGATCAAAACTCAAATGTATTCATGTGTGTTACCAGGTTAATATTCATTATATGAATTTTAAACCTGGACTATGAAGCATGTACAAACAACAACCATTCCTCTTGTTGATAATCACATCATGATAACTGACACATGTTTTTATTCAGCAATCACGATTTGAGAAAAATGGGACTGGTTAAAGAACCAGAAAGCCGATAATCACAAAAATCATGCAATACTTTGTGGAAGGTTGTATCCACTGGATTGAAAATGATGAGTTGAATGTTTTGTGTGGTGTGTTGCCAGTTCCAATCAAAGGCTGACAAGAAAAACTTATTGGAAAGATTCCAGTAATAGAAATCAGTCCCTAGAAAATCATCAGAACAAGAGGAAAGCAGGTACAGATTCAATCTTCAACAGTCTCATGAATTTTCCAATTGAATTTTGTTTAATTTATACATGTAATTCATGTTTAGGTTCTTATTGTTGCAAAGCAGTATGTTTGAAATAAGCACACCAAGATATTGACACAGCAACATTTGGGGGCAAAGAAAAACTGCTTCTATGTTAAAACTAATACAATGTTATCTGGATAATTACTGAGGAAGACAATATACTTTGCCTTTTTAAAACACAATTTACATAACAAATAGAAAAGCTGTAAATTTTAAAACTTTCTTTGAATGTTCAATTTTCTCTGTTGTCATATCTCACTTTCTGCCATTGTTTGCTGTAGGAGGGGACCCTATTGTTAGTTAAAGGATAGGTTCACAATTTCTCTAAATTTATCTTAAAGCAATTCATTTGCCCATAAGTACATATAAACAGGTTTTGCTCGTTGTAACCATTCCTCCTATTTATACTGACCAGTAAGACATTCCTTCCCGAAGTGCTTTCAGTACAAGTGATGGGGAACAAAATTGTCAGTCAGTTTTCTATGTAAAAATGCACTGTGGCATTAAACTAAAGATAATAAAGACTTCAGTAGTCTGAATTAATCAAATGAACTTGTAGTCTTCAAAAGTTAGTTTGTTTAATCCCAAAATGTATTTTTGTGTTCCTCAAGACTGGGTTTCTGCCAGCCACTCCTCAATGCAGACTAGATATATATGGTGTGCTGTCCTACTGACATGACCTCCAACTGCAGCAATAATTTAGCTGGACGACCATCACTCAATAGTGCCATATCATTTCTTAATGAATGTAAGAAAACCAGGAAATAACAAATACTGAATGCTGAGACTGAATGGGACATAGGAGAGGTATAAAAAAAAGTTTTTTTTTTTAAAAACTTAGCTACAGCCTTTAGCATTCAGGTAACAAAAGATTTGGATACAGAACTAATACTCACATGACCATATTGTCTAAAGGATGTTACAGAGCAGTTTCAATTCGAATTTTCCATTCAAATTATTGCATGACACCCTCTTGTGACTCCAAGCAACATTTTGTGCAACAAATGGTCACCTTTTTCTCAAAGAGGTTTGGTGACACCAATTAATTGTTCTGTTTTATTCGGTTAGATTTACGCCATCATAATAACTTGTGAGATATTGAACTTCAATATTTTACAGAGGGATGTGGACATCCCTAAAGACACCAGGTCTTTTCCTCTTACCATGTGAAGCTCCCCAATGTAGTAATGCTGGAGCATCTCCCTGGCATCTGTGGAATGACCCACATCCTCAAAGCTTTCTGTGGCATCTGCACCAGCCTGCTCCAGCAAAACCTCCTCACCTCCTGGATGCTGGAATCATAGAGTGGGGTTAAGGCAATGTTGAGCTAGCTGATTTCCCCTGCACTCAGAATGTGATACAGCTCATGTCTATGCTTAAATTGAAGAAGCAATGAAATCTCTACCCTTGAAATCACAGGCCAGTTAGTGAAAAGCACCACTACAGTCTTTCATTGGCATAAAGTACCAAAGAATATGTATTGTACATGACATTTTTTGGGGGGTATTTCACAGGCCTTGAGCATTTCCCTGGTATTCTTCTTCATACGCATTTTAGGGGGCGACATTATTCTGCTTTTCTCTTTCCGTTTTACTTTGCAGATGGGATTTTACATGCAAAACATTTGACCAGCTTCTGAAAATACAATGTATTCTAATAAGTTAAACAACTCAATTGTGCATACAGCAGTTAACATTAGCTCCGCTACAAGAAGCTACAGCATTAAAATGCACAAACATGTTAAAACGATCTAAAATATCAACGCTAATCCAATTATATCATATGTTATGTTGTTCGTACCCTGAGAAGGGCAGTTCTTTAAATAACTTACACTTTGATTTATAATACGTCCGTAAACTGATAAAGTTGTGAATGCAGAATTTCTATTTGTAATGGAAATATTGTTTTGTTTTAACAAAGTGGTACTAATTTACGTAATGGATCAGAGTACTTGTTTCAGCACTGGTGTTTTCAAAGTCGCTTACATAGCCTACTGCTGCTAATATTAGAGTTGTATTAGCTAGGTTAAACATATGGACCAGGATCACCAACATGCAACTTTTACAGTTAGTCTAAGTTACCGGTAGTAGCTACAATTAATGCTAGATTGACAACAATGTTGCTGTTAAGGCTACTATTATGAAAACGGTGGGCAACAGCTAACTTATTAGCCAGCGTTGGCTATTATAACTATTAGCTAATCGTTCACGATAACTAAAAATTAAAGTGACTAGAAGTTTTAGCCAAATGTTGCTCGACGTATCCTGTTTTCATCCTGAGGTAACTTCAGTTCGTGACTTTATACCGATTGGTTTAATGTGGGACAGCGACAGCTTGAAGGAAGACAGTCAGCAAGGACATAAATACATAACGCTAACAATACGTTTCGTAAGTCCAGGAAGTAGTCTTGGCCCGAAATGAGGTAACCAATAGATTAAACGTAACGTAACGTACATTATGATAGCATTATTGATTAAGTAGTTGCCTCCAGCTGAAAGAAAGTGTTTCTTACCTCTTCAAGGAAACTTGTGATGTCGTATACTTTATCGTGGACGATGAGCCATGTGTCATTGCTCATATTGTGCAATCTTATTTCTTCTAACGTGTAACATTTTTCATCACTTCCTACTGTATCGCCATTTTCCTCGCAGTTGGTCTTACTAGCAGATCCATTGTCTGTATTAATGAGGTTGTCGTTAATTTCTTCACCCATTCTAACGTTAATGTGAGTAACCTATATCGACTGAGCAGCTAGCTAACGTTAGCTTCTGTAAGCCAGGTATGGATGGATGTAACGCTAGCTACGTCTAGATCAGTTTCCACTCTGTTTGAATAAAACTAGCAGTGCTCAGAAAACTTCAAATTACACTACAGAAAATGGACGTTATAAAAGTGCTCAAATGCTAAACACTGCTGTGTTACGAAATACAAAACAGCCTAACCCGGCACATCAGCAGACATGTGAAACAGACCAATGACATGCGTGTTATTTTAGCATAAAGCTGAAACACGACAACTGACCAATGAAAATGTGACGACCAGCGTGGTGACCAATCAGGATCTACCACTTGATGATCATGAGACGGTGGATTTTGCAAAGGTTGTCAACTGTGCGCTGTAAGTGCGCATATGAGCTTTTTCAATGTTTGTTGAATGGTTAAAACGCACGACAATAATTAACCAGTTTCAATTGCCAAGACCAATTGTCAAAACGAGAGTGGAATTAATGATCTGGACCCGTTTGCATCAAACTTGGTGGAGGAATGGGGCATGGGCCAGGGAACAACCCATTTAATGTCTAGTCAGGTTCTCAGGAAATAACGCATGGAACTTGATGTACAGAATCAAACATATTTATGGTTTTGAGATCTACGAGTTAGTGCAATTTGGTCCATATCCAGATAATAATCCGGATCTGGTGGAAGAAAATGTAGGATTGTTTGGCATTGGTGAAAGTAGTTTGGCAATGTAATGGCAAATTATATTGCTGGCTTGCAATAACTGATGGTACATTATGTAAAAGTGTATGTTGTATAAATTTTGTATATATCACATTAGGAAGTTTAGGTGTGCCTATTCCTGTGCTGATATCGGGGGCCTGTGAACCATATGTTTTCTACTGATAGGTGAGGTTACCATCCACAAGATGATAGTGGCAGATAAGTAATCAATGATTCACAAAATACTTCACATGTAAAGTCTGGATTTCCTCCTCTGCCACAATCTGGTATACATACATTTGGGAAAGTGTTTTAAGAGACTTGTCTAAGGAGACACTCAAAAAAGTACACTTATTCAGTAAGCAGCATAACTTTTGGTCCAAGTATATCTACTTATGCAACAGAAGCAAAAACACTACGCTGTATAGGGTTTAAACCTTGTCACCAACCCCACCTCCACCCCAACAGAGTACTTGAGTACCTCTGTACACCATGCTAAAGTCTGAATGTAATTTGCCTCACTAACCTCTTATATGACACCATAAACTACTGTACTAGTAGTAGCCTACAACCTTCAAGGATAAATAAGATCCAAATAAATATTTATATATTTATATATCACTGGCTGTGGTATTGATTCCTATCCTTTTGTTGGGAAGAAAAAACCATTGGGCACCATTTTAAGAGGATTAACTGAAAAGTCGTTGCCTCTAGTACAATAAATGGAGTACTAATTAAGTGTTAACAATTTCAGTCAGTAAGTTTAACTCATTAAGATATCTAGATTGTGTTTTGTAGTGATTATGTAAAGACTTTCACTAAAGTGCTTTAACTTGATGTGACCATCATAATGTGTAATCTAAAATGTCGCCCTAGCTTTTTGTGTTTATTTTTCATTTTTAATCTGTTTGAAACTCACGGTACTCTGCAGCAACATAAGGCAGAGATGCCACACATTCTTCAGTTTTCTGAGGCAGTTGGTATGTTTTCTTTGCGATTTTAAATTCCAAGACCAAGATATGATGTTCTTTTTCTGTCTCAGCTACAAGTTCTTTAAATTAATAATTTATTATTTTACTGTTCAATTTTATCTTTTTTAAAAAAAAAAAGAAAGAAAAAAAGTAACACCCGGCATTTCTTATCTCACTTGTTGACATAACTGGAATCTTTTTATTGTGCATGAAAGTTTTCTTTCTGTCATCTACTTTCACACACACACACACACACACACACACACACACACACACACACACACACACACACACACACACACACAAAGAAGAAAAATCAAATCAATCAAATCAAACACTTAATGTTCTATATCAAAACCATTTAAATGGGAGTAGCCTATTATAACCTTTTAACTTTTGACAGAGGTAAGGTATTAGATATATTATTAGATATATTTTTTTACTTTTACTGTAGTTTTTCTTCCTTTTACAATTAATGTTCACTTAATCACTCAGTGCACTTTAGCTTACCAAAACACATTGTCGTGCGTATCTATAGTTCACATTTAAACGTGACCTGGTTTATTTATTCTGTGTGGCAGTAGGAGTCTCATGCATACATTCTGTATTTTTGTCGGTCCTCGCCTTCTGTTTAGTCAATCCGTTTAAATAAAGTTTGGATTTTTTCTGCAACTCCTTGGAATTGTGGGATTGCAATGGCTGCCGTCTTTCCTGTAAACATACGCGTCGTGTTTACGAAAGCGGTAGTTTAAATATTTTGCAGTGACAGTCATAGGTCCCCAGTTCTATGATCCGCTTAAAAGCCCATTAGCTGACCTAAAATCTTTAACTTAATTTGCGAGTTTCTCCATTTTAGACCCAAAGAAAACGCGGTAGGTCCTACAGTCCCCAGCTGGCCTCGGCTCAGCTAACGCTAGCTGCTCTATCTGAGGTACGTAATTGTTTCAGTGTGATTTAATTTGATTATTATGATACGGGGAAAATATAATAATTTCACTTACAGGTTCTTCATTGACTCGTGGTTAATGGCCCTCACGTTTGCTCCTCTGAAACACGTCAGTAACAAACTAACTACTGCGGAACATCAAACTGTAAAACAACATTATTGTTGACGTATAATAAGAGATAGGACAGCTACTATAAAACCTAGTCCCATTTGTGATCTTGGAGTAATGCACAACTGGGGATATTCTTGGCCAGAAATATGCTGATAGTCTGCATTTTGTTTTTTGGGATGTTTCTGTGTGAATCAATAGATTATATTACGTTGCGCCTTTGAGCTGAAAGTAATTGTTCTGATGGTAAATAAAGACAAAAACCATGATGGCCTTGGTTGTAAAATTTGATAACCCAATACTTATTCAAGTGGTTTATTACAAAATGGAAGTGATGTATTTTATGTTCCAGTATCTCGTCTAATTAATTTTTTTAAAGGAAATTCTAAAATTTCACTGGCTCCAAGTTCTCAAATGTGAGTATTTGCTGATTTTCTTAGTCATCTATGAGAGTAAACTGAATATCTTTAGGTTTTGGGCTGCTGGTTGAACGAAAGAAGCATTTTGAAAATGCCACTTTTGACTCTGGAAACTTGTGATTTGACACTATTATATAGCTATATCTATATAAATGATATCTTTTAGATTAGTAGTAGAAAATTAGATTAGTAGTAAATGATTTATCTAAAATAATATCACAGATTTATTGTTAATGTAAATAATCAAGCTGAAGCTTCTGAGAAACAATATCTGGGAAGTTAAGCTTCACATGGATTGTCAGAAACAGCAGTTTAGTAGCACTACACATTTTCACCTCTTCTACATGTCATTATTTCCCCACAGATTATGGATGATGATGTGTCTATGCACAGGCTGGAAGGGACTGATCCAGCTGCTCAAGTTGGTGGTCTTATTGTAAAGAAGAAGAGTGCTGCTGTAGAGCCCCATGTTTTCCGGGCACCCACTCCACGCACATCTTTGCTGGGGTTGGATCTGCTGGCTGCCCAGAAAAGGAAAGAGCGTGAGAGTAAGGAGCAAGCAGATGCTAGTGGCGAAGAAAAAAATAGAAAGAAGTCAAAGGTTTCCTCCTACAAGGACTGGGAGGAAGGTAAAAGTGACTCCGGGTCTGATGATGAAGACAGTGATAAGAACAGAGGTGCTAAGAAGGAGAGGTAAGTGTCACTGCTTCATAACAATATTTTGTTGAAAATTGTGGATAATGTATAATCAGATAGACAACACCCATCCCTCATGTCTCTGTGTTCAATGTTATTTGTTCAATATTAAATAAACCAGACATTATGAGATTAAAAAAAACATGCATTTAAAAATATACATGAATGAATACAAACAAAATATTTGTTATTTGTATATTTTATTCCATAATGTCACTCTGCCAAGATTTTGAGATGAAAAGTGAAGAAATGAAACGGTAATTGTGGAAAAAATTTTTTAGTAATTTGTAATTTGGTAGTGTTTTATTTACTGGACCTCCCAGTTTTTTATCCTGCAAAATCCTTTTATAGAAAAAGGCCAGTTTACCATAGCAATGCAATCCAATAAAAAATCAGGACTGTTGCTGAGTCATTGCAAAACATAATACCCTTTCTCTTTTAGTGTTTATGTATTTTTGCTGGAATATTCTTTGTTCCCCTTTTACTCATTTATTATTTTAGCAGCTGTAGTAGCATACTAATATGTAGAGTATGACTAATATTTAATATTTCATTTTTGTCCCGGCAGCAGGAAGTATCGTGTGACTGGCTCTGAGACACCCTCAAACCCTGGGGGGGTCAGTGAAGAGTTCAGACGCAGACACCAGCAGAGAGAGAAAGACAGACGTGAGCATGGAGTCTACGCCTCCTCCAAAGAGGACAAGAACAGAGAAAAAGACAGAGAAAGGAGCAGAGATAAGGGCAGAGACCGAAGGAGTGAAAGAGGTGATTCTAAAGATGCGCAGTCATGTAGCAGTAATTGCATTTTAATGTGATTAGACTTTTGGTCATGGTCCAGCATCATTTATAAAGTTAAAATTCCAAACATTGTAAAATGAATGCTTTTTGTTTTTGGACACATGTTACAACAATAAGAAATTAAATATTGATGATGCTTCATTATTTTCCTTTTTTTTGTTTTTACCTTTATTTATTAAGTATTGTTTATTTAATTTAACTTAATTAGTAGATCAGTCAATAATGAAAGCAAATATTAACTCTGTTCAGCAGTCAGAGTTGCTGAGAGTAACTGTCCCTTGTCTCTGTTTGTCAGATGAGCGAGAGAGTAGTCACAGTCGTGGGAGCAGCAGCAGCCGGTCGGAGCGCGGGGAGCGCAGTGAGAGGAGTGAGCGGTCACAGAGAGATGGCTGGTCCGATCGCATCAGCCGGGGTAGTAAGAGAGATGAACCCGCGACACCACAGCATCGCCCAAGAGGTATTGTTGTTTATTATTTATTTGATTTATTACTAATTATTGTATCATTGTAATGATCTTACAAAGCATCTTTAATTACATTGTTTGACTAAGCTGTCTTAATTTTAAACAGATGCTTTCACACCCTCACGCTCAAACTGGGATGAGGATGACAGTGGTTATGCCAGCTCAAGGCATTCCCAGTGGGAGTCTCCGTCCCCTGCCCCATCTCAAAGAGAGTCAGATCGCTCAGAGCGAAGCCATCGCTCTGGCCGAGAGAGTGAGAGGAGGGAAAGGTAAACAACCGTCATTCATTTTATCTCACATTCCCATTGCCCCCAAAGCTTTAGTTTTATTTGAAAAATCTACATAAAACTTGATGGTTCAATGTATAACGTCTGTCTGCTGTGTGCTTAGGTCAGTCCGAGGGCGTTACCCTGACGACACACCACTACCTACTCCATCCTATAAGTACAATGAGTGGGCCAATGACAGAAAGCATTTAGGTTCTACGCCTCGTTTATCACAAGGAAAAGGTACAACTCCAAAAAACAAGCCAGTTTATTCTCATATGCAAGATTTAAATATTGTATGTCTGATACCATTTCTTACTCTGTCTCTTCTTCAGGTAGGAAAGATGGTGAGGGAGGAATTATGTTTGATAATGAGGATGAGAAAGAACAGTGGGAGGAGGACCAGAAGGTGAGTGGTAGAGTTATTCCTCATTTATGACTCTATTAAACTATTTTCTGGTGGTAAGGTTTTTTTTTCTTTTTGACAACTCTTATTGTGGTCACTGTTTTACAGCAAGCTGACAGAGATTGGTACATGATGGATGAAGGCTATGATGAGTTCCACAACCCTTTCACTTCCACTTCTGATGAATATATAAAGAAAAGAGAACAGATCCTTCAGAAGCAGACTCAGAAAAGAATATCTGCACAGAAGCGACAGATCAATGAGGTATAACCACAGTGCTTCATATCAACTTAATCAGAACTGTGTGTCTGCATGCACAGGAATATACTGGATGCATGTCAACAGATTTGTGTATTTGTCTTTTTCGTGCATCTGTCTGTGTTAGTATGGCTTTGTATCAAACCGTATTTCTTCTTTCAGGATAATGAGCGATGGGAGACCAACCGTATGCTGACCAGTGGTGTGGTGCAGAGGTTGGAGGTGGATGAAGATTTTGAGGAGGATAATGCTGCTAAGGTTCACCTGCTGGTTCACAACCTGGTTCCTCCTTTCCTGGATGGAAGAATAGTCTTCACTAAACAGGTGACTAAGAGTAGAATATTTAATAACAGTTCAGTGCCTTACATCATATATTTTTGCCAGAACTATATTGAAGGATTTTGTTTTTAATCTAAATGTTTGTGTGTGTGTTTTCCTGCTGCAGCCAGAGCCTGTCATTCCTGTGAAAGATGCTACCTCCGACATGGCCATTATCTCTCGAAAGGGCAGCCAGCTTGTCCGTAAACATCGTGAGCAGAAAGAACGCAAGAAGGTTGGCTGGATTAATAACTAAAATGAAAATGATTTACAGTATATGAGTGTTACTTTCAAACCAATGCAGAGGCTTGATGGAAAAAAAGTGTATGTGACACTGCTTGACTTTGGTTTCAACAGGTTTTCTTTTTTCTTTTTTTACAATACATAAGCAGGATTGGTCTAGGACTCTAGGGTTAGTATAAGATCGGTTTAAAATTACTATGACAGTCGTATATTAATGGAAAGTCCTCACAGACAGAAGTTCTGCATTTCTCTGTTGAAAAAGCAATGGAAGTTACCTTGACCCTTTATAAGGTAACCAAATAATAAAGTCCGGCATGCTGAATAATTTTAAACTCAACACCAACAAGTAACGAATAGTTGGGCATGTTTGGTGAAATGCAGGTTGTTCATTATTCTGCTACTGGTTGATGTATACATTTAAAGTTTAAACCAGTGTGCATTTCATCGTCATCATTGTTATGTCCATCTGTATGCAGGACTATAAAAAAAGCAGATATGATCTTCATACTCTGCTGTTGAGAAATGTTAATGGGGTTTGTTGGTGCGCACTGTCCAGTTGATAATGCCAATGCTGTCTAACTTCATCTCTTCAGTAAATAATTTATTCAAGATTACCCTACCTGCTTGATGGATGACATTTTCCCTGCATACAACCATCAGCAATGTGAAACAACTTAACAAATGTGACACCAGATGCTTTGTCATCTCTTCTGTGTGTTGAATGTGCATGAAATTGCAATTTGAAGCTTTCATTTTCATAATTATATTACTTAATTTGAATAATTCTTTTTCAGGCACAGCACAAACACTGGGAATTGGCAGGCACCAAGTTGGGAGATATCATGGGGATCAAGAAGAAAGAGGAGGAAGATGTCTCTGGAGGCAAAGCCGTAGGCGAGGATGGCAAAGTAGACTACAGGTGACCAGACTGTCTATGCAGATTTTGGATCTAGATGACATTTCACAGTTTGTTTTTAATAATCCCCAGGCTTAACTCACAGAACTGTAGAGTGAGATTGTCCGACCTGCCACATTCGTTTTTTTTATTGCTCTGTTTCTCTGCCTTACAGAGCAGAGCAGAAATTTGCAGACCACATGAAGGAGAAGACAGAGGCCAGCAGTGAGTTTGCTAAGAAGAAGACTATCCTGGAACAGAGACAGTATCTGCCTATCTTTGCTGTCAGGCAGCAACTTCTTAACATCATAAGGTATTTATACACAGACGGAGTGTTCGCATCAGAACTGTGATGAGTTATTCATAGATTGTGTTATAACTGTGACTGTGTCAATGTCTATCTGCAGGGACAACAGCATTGTGATTGTTGTTGGGGAGACGGGCAGTGGGAAAACCACTCAGCTGACCCAGTACCTGCATGAGGATGGCTACACCAGCTATGGCATGGTGGGTTGTACTCAGCCCCGGAGAGTGGCAGCCATGAGTGTAGCCAAGAGAGTCAGCGAGGAGATCGGCACCAGCCTTGGAGAGGAGGTGAGACAGCTGAGTGGAGTGCCAGCAGTCTGCTTCTGTGTGTTGTTTGATCTCTGATTGTGAAAATATATTGGCAATCTCATATGGATTAATTTGCTGTATATTGAAAGATAATGCCCTAAATATTGATTTGAGCATAGGAGTTCACTCTTGCTATTGGCCATAACCCTCCCCTCGCTAATTTGTCTAATTTTGCTTATTTAACCTATTTTGGCGTCTGCGAAATTAATAAGAAGTATCATTTATTTATAGCAATTTTTTGAAATCTTGGCAGATGATAACATTTAGATGTCTTTAAACACAATTTAAGAACAGACTAACGCTGATAGCAATAACTTTACAATTGTGTCCAACAGGTTTAAATAAATTCTCAATTATCTAAAATGACAAGGGAAACCTGAACCAGGATGTCACTTCAACATTGAACACTTAATTACTTAATTACTTGAATACTTAATTTACACTTAATTGATTAAGAACAGTAACTCTTGCTTTGCAAGCTACCATGTCCTGTGTTTCTATATCTCTTCTATGAAGTTGATTGGAATGTCATGTGCAGTATGGTATTTAATGTATTATGTAATGACCAGTTTGAGGCCCCCCCTGACCTCAATATTAAGTCGCATATGGTGTAACACCACCATCTAGTGGACAAAATGAAAAACTTGCATGTCGCTGGCCTGAAGGGAAACAGTGGAGGTGCTTTAATATTATGTAAAGCTTGTCAAAAGGTGGCATTAGGCGGCATTTTTATTTGAATTAAGTGGCCTAATTTTCTGGTATGTTTTGTAATCACTATGCATATCATACTTTAAAGACTTTAAAGTACATACATATTATTTTCAGTTGATCACTGACTAATGATGTTGCCTGCAGGTGGGCTACGCAATCCGTTTTGAGGACTGCACATCAGAGAAAACTCTGATCAAGTACATGACAGATGGTATCCTGCTCAGGGAATCACTGAGGGAGTCAGACCTGGACCACTACAGTGCTGTTATCATGGACGAGGCTCACGAACGCTCCCTGAATACTGATGTACTGTTTGGCCTGTTACGTGAGGTCAGTAGACAACTACCCAACGCTCTTTAAAGATAGATTTCTTTTCATTTCCAAGACAGGCAGATGCTTGTACCGTTCGATTCAGTGATGATTTAATGATGTTCTCATTTTATCACTTCTGTCTACTGTTTCCTGCTAGGTTGTATCTCGACGCACTGATCTGAAACTCATAGTTACCTCTGCAACTATGGACTCAGACAAGTTTGCAGCGTTTTTTGGCAACGTACCCATATTCAATATTCCAGGAAGAACATTTCCTGTAGACATCTTATTTAGTAAGGTATGTTTATGTTTCCATTCTAGTTTCTGTTCAGGCACTTACACTGCATCCTCACTACATTGCATCTTTGACACTTGGACACTCTGCCAGCTTTAGATAATAGTAATAATAATTATTATTATTTCAAATATCAGGTGTTACAGCTCATATGTAATTTTTCTGAGATTGTCTTAATAAGGCTCTAACATATATTTTTTTTCAAAATACGATCAGAGATTGTAATGAAATGTTAAACTTTTAAAAAATGATTTTGACCTTAAAAGTCTATAAAATAGACATAAGTATAGTAAAAATATTTATCACATTTAATCATACTTTCACTTCAGCACTCAGCTTTCTATTGAAACACCCTATAGACAATATATATACTGCAAATTGAAATGTGAATTAAACTTGGGCATATACCAGTAAAAAACCTGTAGTGTGGATTGTGTTGAACTGATGTGTTGTGTGATGTGTAGACGCCTCAGGAGGACTATGTGGAGGCAGCAGTGAAGCAGGCCTTGCAGATCCATCTCAGTGGGTTGTTGGGAGACATCCTCATTTTTATGCCTGGGCAGGAGGATATCGAGGTGAGGGACGCGGCTGGTATTATCACTCAAGTGATTGTTTATTATTTATATTTTATATTATATAAACATATTGCATAAAGCACAGTGATTTGAATTTTATGTAGAAAAGATGCTGCATAAATAAAAGAGAGATTTTTCCCTGCAAATTTCTTCAATAAATAAAATGTCAGTTGACCAATAGGCCAATTTCCCAAAAAGTTGATGTTGTTAAATATTATCTCCCCCATGGGCATACATAGTTTTCCTCCTTTTACATGTTTGATTTTGGTACAATACGAAATGTTTTTGTACATGGTTTGT
>NW_019524993.1:0-12500 GCF_002814215.2 Seriola lalandi dorsalis | reverse complement strand
CACAGAGAATTATGATCTGACCCTGCAGTTCTCCTCAGCTCTATTGCCCCTTGTAACATTTTTCAGCTGATTGTTTAGGTTTTACAGCCTATAAAAATACTGTTGTGGTTCACTCTCACTACTCTCATAGCGTTATTTTTGGCTGTAGTAGGCAGCTGTTCTCAGTGAAAAGGCACTAAAATCCCACAGTACACTACCTGCTCAGCACCAAACAGCAGTCACGATTAGAGACTAGCTGGTGAACATAGTGGAAAATAAAGCGTGAACATTGGACTTAAATTTGCTAGGTGCGCAAGAAACATGACTCCAAATGAATACTAATGTTGTTCCATATCTGATGGATGAGTACATATGCAAGTGTTTGCTAATAAATTTGCTGTATCATCTTTAAAGGTGGCATCTATCTATGTTGAGTTCACAGCTCGTTTACGTGGCCAAAAATTTCTTATTGCGTATTGCGTTGCAGGGTCGTGAAGAGGAGAGTGACCAGGTGAGGGAGAAATTCTCAGTCCCAGAGAGCGACCACCTCACCTACCTTAACGTCTACATGCAGTGGAAGAACAACAATTACTCGAGCATCTGGTGCAACGAGCACTTCATCCACACCAAGGCCATGCGCAAGGTCAGACCACCACAAATGGATGGAAAACTGTCATTCATTTTTCACTTATTAAATTCCTGCAGGTGTCACAGTTTAAATTTTGATTTTAAGCCAACTGTTTGCTCAGTACTGTCTAACAACAGATAGCACTTTTTTTCTATATGATTCCACTTCAAATGCACACTGTTTTTATACAGGTGCGCGAGGTGCGTTCCCAGTTAAAGGACATCATGGTACAGCAGAGAATGAACCTGGTTTCCTGTGGCTCAGACTGGGACATCATCAGAAAGTGCATATGTGCTGCTTACTTCCACCAGGCTGCCAAGCTCAAGGTACTTTCTGCACTCTGGGTTTTCCTCAGTTAATATGTTACGCCTAGTGGCAACTGGTTGTGGCAGATTTATAGCAGCATAATTACAGAGTGGTGAAATATCCCTTCTGGCCTCACATTAATACAGCGCTAAGATCTGAAAGGGAATTTGAAATCATGACTATATAATCAAGGCTCTCAGTTTGACTTATGAGTTGCCGGCTAACCCAAGCGATCGTACCAGTGTTGGATATACTTAAAATTCATTTTCCTGCTGCCTAAGCCAGGTGAAGAAGCAAATTAGCCCAGATGACCTGCTTTGCTCTGACCTTAAAGTGCACCCGTAGATGCAGGCACAAACACACACTCTTAGACCAATACACACAGTTAAACTTTAGCACACTAAAGCACACAGGGTCCCATTTTCCTCATCCATAAATTCTGAATCGCACATTTAATTTGTTATTTATGCATGTGTTTGCTCCCAGGGCATTGGGGAATATGTGAACGTGAGGACAGGCATGCCATGCCACCTCCATCCTACCAGCTCCCTGTTTGGTATGGGCTACACTCCTGACTACATCATCTACCACGAGCTTGTCATGACCACCAAGGTAAAGAATCTGTCCACTACAGAACATAGCCAACATGAAAACAATTAATGATGTACTATATGTGTTGTTGATGTTCAACTTGTGCTTTGTGTTGTAGGAATACATGCAGTGTGTGACTGCAGTGGATGGGGAGTGGCTGGCAGAACTGGGGCCCATGTTTTATAGCATCAAACATGCAGGAAAAAGCAGACAGGTAAGGCAAGACATGGCTGGTACATGCTCAATGCATATTAGGTTAATTTACAACACGGACGTATGTAGACAGGAATGACCACGTTTGTGTACCTTTTGATGTGAGGCTGATTTTCATGAGGGATATTTTAGACTATTGGTTTGTGACCAAGGAAGGAAGCAGTGGCCCCTTGTCACTGGTATGCAACCATTCTTTGACTTGAGGATATGAAGGAACCCACAGTGGGGCATCCTGACCTTTCAGTCTTTTGGACAATAGTGTTGCAACAGTTTAGGGAAAATGTTGCCCCTGTGCAGAAAGCCATATCTATAGTGAAGTGATTTTCCCACTTTGGTCTGGAAGGACTTGAATGGTTGGCACATTTGGGATGAACAGGAACACTAACTGTGACCCAGACCTTATTGCCCTTTTAAGTGGTCAACAACACCACCAGCATATGAAGGTACAACCTTGTGCATCTATCTGCTGTATTGACTAAAATATATCTTGTCTTATTTTTCTTTATACCTTCCTCATCTGTTTGGGTTGCTCTTCCAGGAGAACCGTCGGCGGGCCAAAGAGGAGATCACCAACATGGAGGAGGAGATGGCCATGGCTGAGGAGCAGCTGAGAACGCGTCGAGAGGAGCAGGAGAAGAAGAGCAACACCGGGAGTGTTAAGTAAGTCAGCGACCATCTCTCCTCCTTTTGGTTCCTCTTCACACACAGGCCTCATCCAACAATAGTTTCACATGGCCCTCATTTTCCATACACAGTCAAGATAGAAACGTTTAATTTACCTACCTCACTGCCAATCCATATCTTCACTCACCCCTCCTCCTCCTCCTCTCCCACTCTCTCTATTCCAACTCTCTCACTCTTCATGATGAGCTTTTCTCACCTCTGGTCCCTCCAGACGAGACAAAAAGAAATAATATTGACTCCTGGCTGACCCCCATTACTGCAGCAATTTAAATTGTGCCATACCAGAGCAGAGAAAGGAGGGGAACGTTCATTTTCAAATTAGACCAAAAAATTAATTTCACACCCATCCAGGAGCTTTACACAGAGAAATAATTTTATAAAGACAGATTTAAAAAAGAACTTTTATAGTTAATTAATCAGCTGGTTTATCTGTCTTGAGTTTGTGTGATGACGCCTGTGACAGATCTTTTAAAAATAATCACACTCGAGCTATAGGATTAAGAATTAGATTTAAGCAGAGGAAGTTCAATGTGTGATAATGAACATTGAAGGCTCTCCTGGGCTCTTGGCTTCCTTTGTCCTCCGACAGGCCTCATAAGCATCTCCTCTATGAGTTCAGTGTGACCAGGATGAAATAATTCGTTGGGTACGCCTTCATGTGCCAGCTGCTCATCACCTGTCTCCCTGCTCACCAGCACAGATTAGTGGTGTGAATTAGTCATCTGTTTAGTGTATAAATGTAGAACTATGTGAGTGAGTGTTTTTAGAACCAAGTCAGTGGCAAGAGCTGGAAGTGGGGGTCCCTTGTTGTTCAATATGAGGCACTTCAAGGACAAAGCCTTAATGTGTATGCAGAGCTGGGTATTGAACCTCAATACTTTTTTCGATATGCAGTTTTGGACTGTGGGTTCGACAAAAAACATTTTAAGATGTCACTTTGGGCTTTAGGAAAATCTGATGACATTATTCACCATTTCCTGACATTTTACAGACTAAACAATTAGTTGATTACTCAAGAAAATATTCTGCAGATGAATTGATTAAAAAAAAAAAGTTAGTTGCAGCCCTTCTGTCAAGTACTGAAGAGGTGGCATCAAATCCACAGTTAGATTTGCACTACTCTTTACTTATTCTGTAGAAGCAGTTTCTGATAAAAGTACAATTTTCCACATTTCAAATAATACAAAGGCCTGTGTATGCTTCACATTTTTGCCAGCCATTTTTGACTGCAGGGTGTATAGGTATATAGAAAATCAATTAAAATCACAATGTGCATCAAGTGAATGTACCTTTAATATTTGTCAAGTTAGACTGTTATCGTGTGGTAATTCCAATTTAGTTACATATGAATTTGAAAAGTCTGAATTTCGACTCGACAATAATATATTTGATGAATGCAGGCCTAATAGATTTTTTTATATTGTACATAAATGAACAGAAACCAGTGGATACCTACACTATATGGGTGGGAAAAAAACATTCCAATGTCTAAAACACAGTAGTTTGATTTGCTAAATTGTAATTTATAATATACACTATCTATATCTGTAGTAAATAGAAAAATGAAAAAAGTGGTACACGCAAATCTGTGTTCAAATCGGAGTACTACATGTACATGTCTACACGTGTGCACTGCTGTTGTGGAACTAGTAGAAGCTTATGTATGGAGAGAAACGATTATTTCTCCTGAAGGGAACAGAGAGAGGGGGACACAGTGACAGAAGGGGGTTATGGCCTGATGGTGGTAATTGCTGCAGGTGTGTGTGTGTGTGTGTGTGTGTGTGTGTGTGTGAGGAGGAGAGAGAGATGAGGGAAGTGTGGGCAGTGTGAGGGTGTCACGCTGCTGTAATTAAAGATGATAGATTGTGCTGTCAGAGGCGTCAGGCTCTATGTCCCAACACTCTTCACAGAGACACCAGCCTGTCTTTTTACTCTCCTCCAGTCTTGCTGCTTTCATGTTCACATTCAGCTGCACAGGCCAGCCTTTCCCACACCTTTAGCTTTTAAAAAAAACAAACAAAAAAAACCCAGTTACTTTCTAATGTAAGTGAAGTAGAACAGTAAAGAATGAGGCGGAATTGTCACAGAAAATAAAACTTATCTTGCTTCTGATTTTGTCTAACTCAGGGCAGTGAAAATCTGCACACCAGGAAGAAGAGAGCAGACCCCCATGACACCCAGACGCACCCCTGCCCGATTTGGACTGTAAAATTCCTCCCTGAAGTTAAAGCCCACCAACCGTGTTGGCTCCTTAGAACTCATTGTCATCCAGACGTGGACCACACCAGCACAAAGAAACACTGTAACTTCCAGCTGCCATTTGTCCCTGCAAGCATGGCCAGAATCAACTGCAGTTCATGTACAGACCACTAGAGTGAGAACTTGTATAAGGCACAAGGCTCAAAGATGAGCCAGGACCATCAAAATGCCTCCCTACACCTTCATCAGCCAGCTGTTTCCATAAAACATTTTAAGGAAGACTAAAGGATGTGTTTTTTTGTATATACGGTATTTATATGTGGTCATTACCAGAAAGTGTTTTTACAGATGTATGAACATAATGATTTTACCTGCATTAGAAACATTTAATTTTCTATATGCTGTTGCATTTTTTTCCACCATGAGTGTGTTGTCAGAGGGAGGCTGATAGATAGTGATCTAATTTCAATGTTACCTGTGTCTTGTGTCCATGCATTTACTAGTTCTTGTACAGTTGCGGCTTGAACAGTGTGTGCCACCATGAAGTGCTCCTTGACACACTGAAGCACTATTCAAACTGTACTTGTGGCATGAGTGTCTTCACGCTCTATATTTGTATTGCAATACCCCCTAACACACACACACACACAACACACTCATGCAGGCTTAGGCAATTGACCTTTTTGTACTTTGAGTTACCCTTGTTCCAACAATGTAATGTACCACAGCTTTGCTTCATACAAAACATCACCACGCTGGATTAAACATAATCAACTGTTTTATTTTCATGGTTCTTGTGTTCAAAAAAAGTGCACAGTTTCCTTTGTGGTTTTCCTCTGAACGTTTGCAAACAAATCTTTTAAATGGGTCAACAATGTGCTTTTGTTGATGTTCGCCCTCCGCTGCCCTCTCAGCTGATCAGAATATCATGCAGCTTCAGATAGACTGGTCTGTCTGTAACAAAACAGTTCAGTGAAGGCCATGTTTGGATAGTGACAGTGGTTCTGTTTTCTCTTTTCTACATGGAACTCAGACAACAGGGGGACAGCTAATGGATTTTTTTTTCTCTCAACATCTTTTGTAAAAGGAAAAAAAATAAATGTTAGCTATTTTTCTAATCCAAGGTGATTTCATTTAATGTTGTAGTTACTAATGTGTCTTTTTGTGCACTGCAAGGGCCTAAAACAATGATGTCATTTTGAAGCATTTCAAGTTAATTTGCACTGGCATGAATGATGGCTCAATAAGTGAAAGCGATGCAAATTATTAAGTGGCACGGGGCTCTTGAGTGAATGCTCGCTTATGTATCTATAAAAGCAAAACAATGGTGAATGGTTTATTTCACAGTTCCCAGCTGTGCACATGCACTATGTCCACTATCCTTTTCTACAGTCAGAGACTTAATCAGGCACCGCAAAGGTAACAACACTTCAGTGGTGTAACAAACAATTATTTTCAATATCTATCGAGCTGCCGATTACTTCCAGATTAATAGTTTTTATCTTAATATTTCAAAAACTAGTGAAATCCCGATTATAATTTCTTTGAACCGAAGGGGATTTTTTCAGTATCGATTTATTGTTCAGTGTATAAAATGTTAGAAAATAGTGAAATCGCTTTTTTATAAAATCCAAGGTAACATGTTAAACATGCAAAGCTGCAGTTCGTCACAACTGAGAAGCTAAAACCCAATATTGTTTGACATTTTTGCTTAAACAATAACTTCAACGGAGCAACTTAAATGATTATCAAGTACTTGCAGATTGATTTTCGACTGATAAGTTGTTTCAGCTCTGTTTCAAACTGCTCACTGTTCTATTAACAATACAAACCTCAAAAGATACATTAACTACCACATAACAAAGAAAGCAGCAAATACATCTGTAAAGCTGAAACTGCATTTGACATTTTTGATTGAACAATGACTTAAACAATTAATGGATTATCAAAACAGTTGCTGAGTAATTTTCTGTGAACTGAATAGTTGTAGAATAATTGTTTCAGCTTTAAATTGCTATTTTTTTTCAACTCATTACCCAAATCCAAAGATATTAAGTTAACTATTATTCAACAAAAAAAAACAGCAAATCCTCACATTTTAGAAGCTGATATAATTATATAATTAATTTTCTGTCAATCAAAAACTACTTATCTCTACAAAACTTGTTCATCCAAATGAAAAAACATGATGGAGATACTGATTAGTAGGTTGAGGAAGGACTTCACATCATCAGAAGTATTCCAAAAGTCAACTGCTGCATATGATGAACTTTTTCTTACAGCAAGCTTGAGGTCTTGGGCCTTGGTAGCACAATATGTAAATACAAATACGACACAACCTAAACACAGCAACGTCCTGTGAGCTGCATAATGAAATTCACGGAATGGTTGTTGTCATTGTCAGCTTCACAATTGTGAGCTGAGGCAAGTGAAACTGATCAGAGAGAAACAAAAGCTCGGGTCTGTCCCTCCCTCACTCAGGCTCTCGCACCCACAGATGTCACACATCTACATGAGTGATCCCGGGGCTTTGAAACCCCTCAGCTGTAAAGATGTTGATATGCTTTAGATGAAGAGCCAGGCTATATGTGGGTGGATCTTGGGTCTGGCTTTATTGAAGCTGTATGTAAATCTTGAGGTCACAAGACTGCTGAACAAAAGCCTGGATGGTGTTCCAGTGTCTTCATCACGGTTATGCTGACATTTCTTGATGCCTCTCAGCTGAAACCAGTCTTACTAGCTGGCATCAATTTGGAGGAGGAAAGACAAAAAGAAGCTGGCCTGCCTGTGATTTCTTCAAATGTAGTGTGCAAAAACTCGCTGTGTTTTTATCTTAGCTGAATCCCTCTGCTACTCTCCTTTCTTGTTGGTCAGTGGATAGTCTGTCGCAGTGTAACCCTTATGCAAATAACCATGATTATGAGCGTTCCCTTGACCCCCTCAATTCTCCAAGTCCTCTTGATTGAGTGTGGCAGGCGGAGGAGGGGATGGATATAATGGACTCCACCAACTTTAATGAGACAAATCTCAGCTATGGGCTGACATTTTGAAATAGTCCTTGTGAATGACAGTGTCAGCAGTCACCTTTACCAAAGCTTTCCAGGGAAGGTCCCTGTAATGATGGAAGGAATTAAAATGGCCTCCAAGGCGCTGGAGATAGGAGCCACAGGATTATGGTGCAAAGCCACGCCTCTTAAATGAGCTCTTCTGCCACACCCCAAATAAAGAAGCTGCCTTTTCATAAGAGTACAGCTCTCCTCTGCTGACTACATATCATCACCCTGAGATTTGATGGAGGGATTACGGTGAATGTTAGTTGTTGAACACTGTGAGATTTGTTGAGATGAGCTGTCCCTCACATTAACTGCCCCACCCTTCCCGTGCTCTCATCCCTCCCCCTTGTTTTTGTGTCTGGTGGCAGACAGGGACAAGCTCTGCTGTCATTACAAACTTAATAAGAGCAGAAGTGAGATTGATGAGAAAAACAGAGGCATCAACTGCTCTTTTAATTAACTCTTGTCCCATAATGGTGCCGGGACGGAGGCACTGAGCAAAGAATGAGACATTTTCTTTCTCTTTCCACCCCTTTCTGTTTTGTTGCCTCGCTCACCCCCGATAATGAACAGCCTTCTGGGACCCAATTACATCCAAGGCTGCATTAGGAGCACAGCAGGCCCAGTGGAAACTTCAGCTGAGTTTCCCCTCATCCCCCCTCCCTCCACTCCCTGTTACCCTGCTGGAGATGGCCTTCACTTGATTGAATTTTGAATGTGACACCCCAACCCCCACCCCACCCTCCATCTTCTGTAGTCCCTTACCTTCACCAGTTCAGAACCCACATGTGGTTTATGATGGAAGCAGTGCATGTTTGTTGTAAGCCGTCCTTCACTTGATAACTGCTTGCACTGATAGAGTGGCTTTGCATACGATGTGTAATAGGTGGTGCCAATTGGTACACCAAAGCCTGTTTGTGTGTTGTGTCCCTGCAACATGTGAGGACTTGTCTAACAAATATTAAACTCAGTGAACTGTGGTGTTTTTAAACTGAATAAGTGATGATGGGATGTGGTTTAAAAAACTATTCAAAAGCATTTTTATGACTTACTATACTGTGTCATTTTTATGACTTTTTTGGTCCTACTATACAATGTTTTTATGACTTTTCATGCCTTACTATACTATGACATTTATATTGCTTGTTATGCCTTACTATCCTATGACGTGATTTTGACTTTTTATACCTTACTATACTATGACTTTTTTTTACTTTTTAAGCCTATGCCTTACTAAACAATGACGTTTTTAAACCTAACGATATGATGATGATGATAATATGATTATGACGTTTTAATGATGATTTTGTACCTTTCTTTATGATAACATTTTAATGTGTTTTGATGCCTTACTATACTATGACGTTTTCATGGTGTTTTTATACCTTAATATACGATGATGTTTTTGTAACTTTCTATGCCGTAATATACTATGATGTTTTTTTACTTTTACTACTTTTTACTTTTTTACTTTTTTTACTTTTACTTTTACCTAATTGTATTATGACATTTTTATTAATTTCATGCCTTATTCTACCATGACATTTTTTTCCTTTTAATTTTATGACTTTTTTACTCTCACTATACTATGACAATTTTATGAATTTTTATGCCTTATTATACTGTGATGTTTATTTGACTTTTTATGCCTTAATACACTGGGATGTTTTATGACTTTTTATGGCGTATTATATTGTGTCCTTTCATGAGTTTCTAGGCTTTACTGTACTATCTCATTTTACATGACTTTTTATTTCATTATTTTTTATGTCTACTATACTATGACGTAATTACGACTTTTCATGCCTTACTATACTATGTTTTTTTTATGACTTTTTATGCCATTTTCATGAGTTTCTATTTTAGGATTTTTATGCCTGAGTATACTATGATGTTTTTACGACTTTTTATGCATTACTATACAATGTTGTTTTTATGACTTTTTATGCCTTACTATACTATGTTGATTTTATGCCTTACTATGCTATGAAATCTTTATGATGTTTTTATAACTAATAATATATATCTAATAATAGAAGATGAAATTATCATGACTTTTTATGTATTACTATACTGTGTCTTTATTCCTTACAGTACTATGTACTTTTCATGACTTTTTACTTTAGGGTTTTTATACCTTACTGTACTTTTATGTTTTTATGACTTTTTATGCCTTAATATACTAGGACTTTTTTGTGACTTTTTATGCCTTAATATACTAGCATGTTTTTTAGGATTTTTTATGCTTAACTATACTATGTTGATTTTATGCCTTGATATACTATGACATTTTTATATCTCAATAGAAGATAACATTTTTATGACTTTTTATGTCTTACTATACATACTTTACTATGTCATTTTTTAAGATTTTTATGCCGTATCATTTCATATCTTTTTATGCCTTTCTATATTATGTCATTTTTTGGGGCTTTTTATGTCTTTATGATAGCACAGTAGGGAGAGACATGATATGGGGAGGCAGAGAGAGGGGGAATGACATGCAGTAAAGGGTCATCCGATGCAGGATTCGAACCGGGGCTGACTGCAGCAAGGACTGTAGCTTCTACATATGGGGCGCATGCTCAACCCACTCGCCACTCGACACCCCTATGTTGTGTCATTTTAATGACTTTTTTTTTAGGGATTTTTTTCTATTATACTATGTCGTTTTTAATATTTTAAATGACATAACATATTCTAGCGTTTAATTACTTTTTATGACTTACTATACCATGACATTTTCAAGACATTTTATGCCTTACTATACAATGTCGTTTTTTAGACTTTTTATTTCTTACTACACTATGTCGTTTTAACGACTCTTTTTTCCTTACTAAGCTATGTTGTTTTCATGACTTTTTATTCCTTACTATACATTGTTGTTTTTGTGACTTTTTATGCCTTACTATACTGTGACATTTTCATGACATTTTATGCCTTAGTATAGTATGAAATTTTATGACTTTTTAGGCCTTAGTATACCATGTAGTTTTTATGACTTTTTATGCCTTAGTATACGATGTGGTTTTTAAGACTTTTTATGCCTTAGTATACCATGACGTTTTTTATGACGTTTTATGCCTTACTGTACTATGACGTTTTTATGACTTTGTATGCCTTACTATACTATGTCGTTTTTAAAAGACACTTTCATGACCTTTTGTTTTATGACATTTTATGCATTGGTATATTATGTTATTTTTTTATTTATCTTTTCTTTTATGATTTTTGTGCCTTAGTATACCGTGTCGTTTTTATGACTTTTTATGCCTTAGTATATTATGACGTTTTATGACTTTTTATGCCTTAGTATACCATGTTGTTTTTATGACGTTTTATGCCTTACTGTACTATGACGTTTTTATGACTTTGTATGCCTTACTATACTATGTCGTTTTTAAAAGACACTTTCATGACCTTTTGTTTTATGACATTTTATGCATTGGTATAATATGTTATTTTTTTTATTTATCTTGTCTTTTATGATTTTTGTGCCTTAGTATACCGTGTCGTTTTTATGACTTTTTATGCCTTAGTATATTATGACGTTTTATGACTTTTTATGCCTTACTAGACTATGTTGTTTTATGACATTTTATGCCTTAGTATCCTATGTTATTGTTAAGATTTTTTATGCCTTACTCTACTATGATGGTTATTTCACTATTTATGTCTTAATGAACTATGTTGTTTTTATGACTTTTTATGAGTTATTATACTATGTCGTTGTTATGAATTTTATACCTTAGTATACTATGACGTTTTTATGACTCTTTATGCCTTACTATACTATGACGTTTTTGTTACTTTTGATGCCATACTATACTATGTGTTTTTCTATTAATTTTTATGCCTTTCTATACTATGATGGTTATTTGACTTTTTATGTCTTAATAAACTACGTTGTTTTTATAACTGTTTATGCCTTATTATACTATGTCGTTTTTATGACTTTCTATGCCATACTGTATTATGCCGTTTTTATTAATTTTTATGCCTTTCTATACTATGACGTTTTTATGACTTTTTATGCCTTACTATACAATTACTTTTTATGACTTTTTATGCCTTACTATACTATGACTTTTTTATGAATTTTTTTTCCTTACTATACTATAATATTTTAATGCCTTGCTATAGTATGTCGTTTTTATGACTTTTTATGCTTTACTATAGTAAAACTTTTTATGGCTTACTATACTATGACGTTTTATGCCTTACTATACTATGACTGTTTATGACTTTTTATGCCTTACTATATTATGACTTTTTATGCCTTACTATACTATGACTTTTTATGCCTTACTATACTATGACTTTTTTATGACTTTTTATGCCTTACTATATAATGACTTTTTATGCCTTACTATACTATGACTTTTTATGCCTTACTATACTATGACTTTTTTATGACTTTTTATGCATTACTACACTATGATTTTTTATGCCTTACTATAGTATGTCGTTTTTATGACTTTTTATGCCTTACTATACTATGACTTTTTTATGACTTTTTATGCCTTACTATACTATGACTTTTTATGACTTTTTATGCCTTACTATATTATGACTTTTTATGCCTTACTATACTATGACTATGCCTTCTATATGACTTTTTATGCCTTACTATACTATGACTTATACTATGACTTTTTATGCCTTACTATACTATGACTTTTTTATGACTTTTTTTGCCTTACTATACTATGACTTTTTTATGACTTTTTTTGCCTTACTATACTATGACTTTTTATGCCTTACTATGCCTTAGTATACTATGACTTTTTATGCCTTACTATACTATGACTTTTTTATGACTTTTTGTGCCTTACTATATTATGACT
>NW_019524992.1:57936-58273 GCF_002814215.2 Seriola lalandi dorsalis | reverse complement strand
TGTGTGTGTGTGTGTGTGTGTGTGTGTGTGTGTGTGTGTGTGTGTGACAGATCGGGCGCTCTACAGAGAATCCCATTGACTTTGTGGTGACGGACATGGTTCCTGGGGGTCAGGGTCCCGCCGACAGTCAGACGTTCCAGAGCACAATCTCACGCTTCGCCTGCCGCATCATCTGCCAGAGAAACCCACCGTACTCCGCTCGGATCTACGCTGCGGGCTTCGACTCCTCCAAGAACATCTTCCTCGGGGTTAGGGCGACCTGACCGCCGCCGCCGATGCTCGTCACACAGACGTTGTTGTTCTTCTTCTTCTTTGTGGAGAAACGTGAACTCTTTTC
>NW_019524992.1:39597-57166 GCF_002814215.2 Seriola lalandi dorsalis | reverse complement strand
TAAAAACAAAAGAACCACAGGAAGCAGCAGCAGCTTTGTTCCTAGTGAAACAACCGCAAATCAGCTCGTCTCTAACTAACTCTGTAACTGGCCCCGACAGCCTCTACAAGTTCCTCACAAAGTTCCTGACAGCAGGAGGTGGCGAGCTGAAGCTCTGATCCAGCTGAAGCTCTGATTCAGCTGAAGCTCTGATCCAGCTGAAGCTCTGATCCAGCTGAAGCTCTGATCCAGCTCGCCCCGGGTGACTGGCCGGACCGGCCTTTACACTCCTCCTTCCCAGAATGTGGAAAGGCAGGAACGTCAGAAAGTGACGACCAATCCCGACGCAGGGTTCATGCAGCCCACTCTGCATACTGGTCAACAGGAAACAACAACATGAACTTTATAACCTTTACAAAGTCTGTTCTCATCACAGGAGTGTTGTGTAAAATGACTTCATTCAAATTCACATTAAAATGTCAAATAGTGAAGTAGTTGTATATAGTTGGAGCAGGTATCAGTCAGTTGTGCGTCACTGATTTCCTCCGGCTGAAGCTGCTGCTGTAAAACCAGATGTGGTGAATCGACACTGACTAATGTTACCGGAGGTTTCTCCAGATTTCAGCCGGTTCAGCAGAGAGTCAGATCAGTGCCGCCCGACAGATGCAGTGAGCTGGTGTCGGTGTGGCAGGAGGAAAGCTGCTGAGTCACAGGTTTACAGGTGCGGCTCACTCGTCCGGACTGGGACTGTGTCGTCGTATCACGCCTTCTTTCCTTTATGAAGAAAATGATAAAAGAAATCTTTAGAACCCGTCATGATGTTTGTGGTTCTACGTGTAGAACAGGTTCTATTTAACTTTATTAGAACTCAGGAGTTTAAATTCTGATAAATATCAAGAAGCCCGTTTATCTCAAACTGTTTCACTGGAGACTGATGAGAGATTGTGCTGAGCTGCTACAGGAAGTGACATCATCACTCTGACCCTCTAAATGTAAACGGTGTAGAGACACGTTGTGGTGTCATTGACCTTCATCCTTCTGCCCATCTCTTCTTCAGGTGTCCTCCGAGTCTAACGAGCTGGTGGACGGCTCGCTCATCGACCTGTGCGGGGCCACCCTGCTGTGGCGGACCGCCGAGGGCCTGGCGCACACTCCCACCGTCAAACACCTGGAGGCGCTGCGGCAGGAGCTGAACGCCGGGCGGCCGCAGTGTCCCGTGGGCTTCAACACGCTGGCCTTCCCCAGCCTGCGCCGCAAAGACGTCCTTGACGAGAAGCAGCCCTGGGCGTACATGCGCTGCGGCCACGTGCACGGCTACCACAGCTGGGGGGGGCGCCGCGACCCCGAGGTAGAGGCGGAGTGTCAGGAGAGAGAGTGCCCCATGTGCCGGGCCCGGGGCCCCTACGTGCCGCTGTGGCTGGGCTGCGAGGCGGCCTTCTATGTGGACGCGGAGCCCCCCACCCACGCCTTCGCGCCCTGCGGTCACGTCTGCTCGGAGAAGACGACGGCGTACTGGAGTCAGATCCTGCTGCCGCACGGCACGCACGCCTTCCACGCCGCCTGCCCGTTCTGCATCCAGCCGCTGAACGGAGACGCCGGCTGCGTCAGACTCATCTTCCAAAGCCCGCTGGACTAGAGACTGACGCCTTCACCAACAGACGTCTGGACACAACCATGTGTTTTTACTTTTAGATTTTTCGTAATTTAATTTTGATAATAAACTTAATTTAACTTAATTTTACAGATAAAAACATTTATTGAGGTGATTTCTGCTCTTTTTTGAACATCATGTGATTCAGGCGGCGTCGCCACCTCTGGACACAGCTGCAGAAAAACTGCCTGGTTAAACTGATGATGTTTGATTTGCCTACAACTTTCTTATTTATTCTTTACGACGGAGTATTAGAGCCTCACCCAGGGAAAACGTCTGAGAATAAAATCATAATATTACAAGAATAAAGTTGTAATTTCAGGTTCTTTGTGACTCAAATTATGGTTTTATTCTCATTATGACTTTTGTTCTTGTAATATTACGACTTTATTCTTCAGATTCTTTTTTTTCCTGAACGTGTCCCTAATCCTCCGTCGTAATTCTTTGCGTGTAACGTCTCTTTCTGTAAACCAGTGCAGACTTGAACTGCTCCTCATGGAGTCCAGCGCTCGTGTCCCAGTTTGTAGATTTGGAAGCTGTTTGTCTGTATCTGAACTTCTGAAATCAAGTGACCTTCCTCAGTTACGTCGTTGCCTGTGAAGACACATTAACTGTATTTTAATGATCTTAATATATCATAGCTTTATATCATAACTTAAAGAAACTATGTCTGGGAAACTTTAGCAGTTGCTGTCCTGTGACTTGAAACATCTAGAATGAACATTTGAAATGTTTTTCCACCAAAATAAAAGTCTCCTACTGACATGACTATAAACCACATCACCTGGTCTCAGGAGGAACGAACACTGTGGTATTAGATGATGCATCGACTCCAAAGTGCTCTTAAAGGAATATTTCACCCCAAAATGAAAACTCACATTTACACAGAAAATATATGTAAACACTAAAATAAAACTCCAGACCAGATTACCGTGAGGTTATGGAAGATGAATACAGACTTCTCCTCTAGCGCCACCATGAGGCCAAACCTCATATCACCATGGTGATGAGAAATACAGAAATGTATCTGGTAGTTTCCTTCAAATTTCCCGCTCCTGAGATGATGAACAGTTTAGAGTTTAATGACCTTGTTTAAGTAGCTCTATGTCTAATTCTAAAACCATTAGTTTGTTGACTTCCGCTCTCCTTGGAGCTGTGAGCAGAGAAGCATCTGTCTGGACATGAGGCGTGAGGCCAACGCAGCCAGCGTTGGTTAATAAGTAAATTTTGGGGTGGACTATGTCCTTCAGTCAAACCAGTAAAACCTCAGCTGCTCTCAGACGCATCAGAAACCTGCAGGAGGAGAACTGTAGAACTGAAAGTGTCAACAAAACAAACCAACAGCTGATGATGAGTTCGCTGACCCGCACTGACTCATCTCATGTTTCATAATGGAAGTGTCTTTGTGTTTTTTCACCATTCCTATGTTTTGTGTTGCAGTGAGAGCTGTGCAGTCGCACTGCAAACATTTTGTACCAGCCGCAGATAATAAAAGTAAAAGCGTACCGCTGATATTTGGCTCTGTGTCTGTTAATGTGGATTTATAGCTGTAAACAGGCTCCTGCAATTTACCTGCAGTGTGGCTGATCATTTTATGTCTTTTAAACAAAATCAAAAATATTATTTTACCAGCATCTCTCACAGAGAACATCTAGTTTGACAAAATAATCTTAACTCAGTGAGTTGCCCAAACTGTTAGAGTTTGAAATGTGTGAACTGTTATAAAATATTGTGATTTTTATTTCAGAATCAGAATCTGGTTTGTTTCCAAGTAGGTTTTCAACATACAAGAAATTTGCTTTGGTGTTTTTGTGCATCACAACAAACATATTAAGAAGAAAAGAAATATAAACAAAGATAAAACAGTTCAGATAGATTAAATAGAAATAGAAAAATGTAACAATATTTACAATAAAAATGTGAAGAAATATTACACAACAATATAAATTACAAAATATATTAATGAATGAATGAATTATTCATGTTATGTTTTTTTTTGTAGGTATTTTCAATTCAGATCTTTATTGTCCTAAAAGAGGAAATCCCTTCTGCAAAACAGAAACATAAAAACAGAAACACAATATGACAATAAACCCGTTTGTTGACAAAGATACAGTTCATCTGGTAACAGCATCTGCCTGAGGGTTTTTAAATGAAATAACACAACTAGTCAGATAATTAAGTTTTAAAATCTCCAAAGGGTAAAAAGGAAAATAAAGAAAATCCAAGGTTATGTAGTGCTGAAGTAATGTTGGGCAGCCTGATACAGAATATCTCCATAATCCAGCGCAGACAGTTTGACACTTTGAAATGGACTTTAATTGTTAATTTTAATTTAATTAATGAATTTTAATTGTCAATCAATGAAAACAGTACTTTAATTGTTGTGTTCTCTTATCTGCATTTAATTCCAGTGTGTGATTAAGAGCTGATGGTTGGAGCGGAGCCGGAAGTGGACGTTGAAGCCCTGAGTGATGTTTCATGTTATTGAGAGTAAACAGAAGTGGACCGAGGACCGAGGGACCGAGGACAGAGGGGCCGAGGACCGAGGACAGAGGGGCCGAGGGACCGAGGGACCGAGGGACCGAGGAACCGAGGACCGAGGGGCCGAGGACCGAGGACAGAGGGGCCGAGGGACCGAGGGACAGAGGACCGAGGACAGAGGGACCGAGGACCGAGGACCGAGGGACCGAGGACCGAGAGGCTTTTACCGGGTGGTGACCGCAGAGTGACCGGGGACGGCCGCGGTCAGCAGGTGGCAGCAGCGAGCTTTGTACCGAGCACACACCGCCGCCGCTCCGTTCCCCGCCTCCCCTATCCCGGAGTACATGATGCCCAGTGTACCGGTGGTATCCGCTGCCGCTGCTCCGCTCCCGGCTGCTCCAGTGCTCCTGTGATGGTGCAGAGACGAAACACCGGCTGCAGTGCTTCACACGACAGGTACGGAGGGCGGCTGACGCCCCGCAGTCACTGAACCTCCCTCCTCCCCGGGGGTTTGTCTCTGCTTCACCCCCGCCTGCCAGCTAGCTGTCCGGCTAGCCTGCTAGCATTAGCCAGCCTACGTGTAACCCCGCTGGACTCGCCTGACAACATTAGCTTTAGCATTAGCTTTTTGCGCAGGCCGCGGTTATTCTGTGCCCTATCGGTCCTGTCATTGATACTGAAAAATATTTTCGCGCCTCTTGTGTTACCGTTTAGTGTTGCCTTCATTGTCAGCTCAGTGGATTCAGTGCTAAACAACTACAGGCAACGAATGCTCCGGAGCTAAGCTAATGCTAGCTGGCTAGCCCCTGGCACAGCTGCCTGTCGTGACAGCAGGAACAGCGGTGATGTGACATTCCAGGTGAACTACAGCAAAAAAAAGTCTGTAAGAGACCATTTAAACTTTAATATTTAACATTAAATACATGTAACAGCTGCTTTGTAGAAGCACCGTTAAAATCTGTGGGTTAAAACAACTTATCAGAACCTGTGAAGTTTGCTTATCTCAGTCTGCACCGACAGGAATGAGTTGAGACTTTATTTCATGAGTGAATTCAGGTTTTATTTAGGCTGACATTAAAGGAAATCCCTGTTTGAACAAGACTATTTGCGTTGAATCAGTTAAAGCAGTTGTATAATATTGTCTGGAACTCTGGTGCATCTGCAGGTTGATTCATTTCCCTCAGAAAACAGGGCATCAGATGGTATTTAAAAGTTTTAAATGTCATTTACAAAGGTCTTGAATATTTTCTCCCTTGCCGCAGACCGTAACGTTAGTTATAACCTTTTTTCTGTGAGGGCTGTTAGAAGTGACAAATGACCACAAATGATGATGTTTGCTGTGTTTTTCAGTCTCTCGTGGTGTTTGTGTTTCTCTTTGTGGAAGTCAAAAGGAAGTTGCAACCACAAAAGACTATGTGGATAGTGATAGACAAATTAAAAACACATAAATGATACTAATGAATTAAAAACAATTTAGAGAATAAAATAAGACCAACAACCAGTAAAAAGGTATGTCAAATAAAAACAGTAAAACGCAGGAATAAAATGTGATTAAAGATGCATCTCATCTTATTTTAACTGAGCTCTGTGAAACAGTCACTTGAAGCAGAGAATCTGGGCCCTGCAGATCTGCGCAGTAATCCATACATGGATCCATACATGGATCCATACATGGATCCATGTATGGATCCATACATGGATTACTGCGTCCCATTGGGAAATAACAGTGCAGGTCACATCAGAATCGACACTTAACGTTTAGTATAAAATGTGCAGCGTAACCGAACAAACACAGATGCAAAGATCGATTTGTGATTTTAGGAATCGAGAGTCAGTTTCTCTTTTATGTCACCACAGAAATATAAGTTCAGTTCACTGATCACATCAGGATTCTGTCTGTGCCTTTCATTTGCTGATTTGTTGTTTTTCATTATGTTAAAATCTTTTCTTTCTTTTTTTTTTCAAACATAATGAACCAGAAGAGGAAATGCTCCGTGTGAAAGCGTCTTAGTTCTGGATGGGGCTCAACACTTTTGCAAACAATGTATAAATAGAGATAAAAACACAGTAAACACCTTCTAAACATCGGCCAGACCACAGATCCAAAAATATATTTTTCTTGATGTTCCCAGAGCCATGAAAAAGTGACAAGTTTAATCTGTGATGCTCCAAGTCTTATTTTGAAGTGCAGAGTCTAATCCTCCAAAGCAGCACACTTTCCAAAAATATATAAATCGGCCAAATATTTCTATTTTTACTCGACAGAAGACTCAGTGGGCGGCGGAAACGAGCAGCCGGGCGGGATGTGAAGTTTCCACTTTTAGATATTTATTCTGTCTTTGAGAAGATGTTTGTTGTTGTTGTTTTTATGTGAAAGCAGGAGAAGCTTTATGAAAACTGTGGTGGTGGTGAGAGTGAGGCTGAGGACGTTTCCTCTAATCCTCTCATCACTGTGACGGGATTAACAGCAGAGGGTCTCACACCTCCACAGTCTGAGCAGTCAGATTACAGCCGAGCGTCGACACGACACGTCTCCGCTTCACGCTGTGCGGCTCGTCGGCCTGTTCAAAACTCACCCGTCAGGTCTTTGTAATGTTTTGCCACAATATTTTTATTTAGATTTTAACATCATGAAGCACTTTAACATTCTCCTTCTGCTGGGTTTCTGTGCAGAGAAATGTCACTATAGTAAAAGTGAACAAGCGTTTTTAGACCTCGGTTTGATTTATTCTTCCTTTAGGAGAAAAATTCCCAGACGCAGCACGACTCAGTGGATAAGACAGACGCTGTTATTATCCCTTCCATTATAGAGGATTTCCTACATATTAAAGGCTCTGCAGCATGTATTTGAGAATACACAGACGCGCTTCATTAATTATAGTGAGGATTTAGATTCAACAGATGATGAAGTGAGTGACTCATTTCTGTGAGCAATGCAGTCTGTATTTTTTTCTTTCTCTCTTCTTCTAATCTCTTGTTCTACTTCTACATCATGATAATCAATACACCCCACTTTGTATAGATTACCAATTCAGACTCTTCCACACGTGGCCCCGACCCTCCTCCGTAATAAAGTGTTTAAACCAACAGATGTTTTTACTTTGAACCATCTGATTTTAACGTTAAACGTTTTCACCGTAAATGAAAGATATTGATCGATGATGAACAGCCCCGGTTCATACTGCAGTTCGCTGCTATGACATCATATTCAACTACAGCTACAACAAGCCGATCAGTCAGATAATCAATAAGATGATAGATCATAGAACACATCTATTTAGATAATAATTCAGAAATCTAAAGGAAAGTACTTTTCTTCTGTACTTTATTGAGCATGTTTCCACTGTTGCCGAGCTGAGACCAGCAGATTTTCACAGTAAAAGCCTCTCACACCCAGCTGTGAGCAGGTGGTGCAGATGTGGCAGAGGCTGGGGCTGAACTTTGAGTCAGGCGGTGCCAACACGTTGAACGGGCTGCGACCGTGTCGACACACTGAGCAGAGATGAACTTTCAGTTCTGGTTTGAGCTGCAGCAGCTCTGAGCCCGTGTCACTTCCTGCTGCGGTGAAACTGAAAGACGACTCGGTGAATCTGTCAGTTTGAACAAATTCTGCTCACAGATAAAACTTTGATGTTCTACAGCTGCTGGTCACTGTGCTGTTAATCAAACAAACAGAAGGAAACAGTGCATCTGTCAGGGACTATTTTCAGCGGTGGATTAATCCACATATTGTGAGGGGTGAGTATTGGGGGCGGGGGGGGTGGAGCTTTTTCATCGTCAGTTTCTCATGTGATCTGAAGGCTCATAGAACCTCTGTTGTTTCTCTCTCTGGTTATAGTGAGTAATAACATTAATGTTGTGATGGAACGTCCTTTGTTTTCATGGCAGATGTGGTTTATTCCATAAATACCTTTGTTTCGCTCAGAGCGACAGTCAGACTTCCTTTAGTTGTCTGTTTGAGTCTTTTTCTGAGATTTGTGGACAAGAAGAAAAATACTGAGTTTCACCAGATTCATCCATTAAGTTTGGGCTTAATTCTGAGAGATGAAAGTGATTAAATATAGAATAAATCACAGCACAAACTCTGAAATGTATTGACAGCCTTATCATGTAATTCTAATTATCGACTGATTATCGGTGTCGTTATTTTTTTAAACCGATAACGATAAAATAAAATCTGAGTAAACGTGTTACTGTGTTAGAGTTTAAAAGGGGAAACGTCTTATTGGTGATAATAATAATAATAATAATAATGTAAATCTGTTAAATTAAAGATCATCTGCAGGTGAATCAGTTCACAGGTGAGAACAGCACTGAGATCAATGAGCTCAGGCTGTTTGCAGCTGATAATCACTAATATTCACTGAGTGATCAGTTTATTAGGAACATTGAACTGATGGAGTCTGATGCAACAGTCCTGCAGTAAATCCTCCGTCATGAAGGTTTTAATCTTCAGCTTGTGTTTAAACAGTTTCAGACAGATGTTGATGATCAGTGTGTGTGTGTGTGTGTGTGTGTGTGTGTGTGTGTGTGTGTGTGTGTGTGTGTGTGTCCAGCTAGCCTCCGAGGAGGCGAGTCCCAATGCCATGGCCTCCAGCCACGGCTCCTCCCCAGTGCCTCGTCCCGGTGTCGGAGGCCGAGATGGGATCTATCACAAGGAGCGGGATCCCTCCTCCCCTCGCTGCCGCCGGCCCGTCCGCTCCCTGCCTGACGTCTGCCCCAAGGAGCCCACGGGTGGGAAACTGCACTCTTCACCACGCGCTGTATCTGTCGGCGTGTGTGTAGACGTCACTCTCTTCGTTAATCATTAGGTCTATGAAGAGAGTGACGCGGCGTCACCTGTACACCTGTTTATTCATGCATCTATCAAATCAGCCAATCGTGTGGCAGCAGTGTGATGTGTGAAATCCTCTATAGAGTTTTTATCAGAGCCTCCTCTCTTCTGATTGGCTCACCGACCTGTTGTTACTAGAGAGAGAGGAGATTTTAATATCGTCTGATGGATCAACACTTCAAATAAAACACAGAAGAAGAAAAAAATCTATGACAGTTTTAAGCACACGTACCATTTTAATATCTAAACAATTTTCCATGTGGTCCTGCAGGTGAGGGGCGGGGCCTGTGCGACGGCCCGTCAGTGGTGGCGGAGCACGACAGGTGGACGGTGTACAGCTCCAAGGTCAACCTGCCCGCCGCGCTGAACGACCCCCGGCTCGCCAAGCGGGAGTCCGACTTCTTCACCAAGACGTGGGGGCTGGACTTCGCGGAGACAGAGGTGATGCCCTCCTTCTACCTCCCCAACATCACCAGGGAACACTTCGGGCCCTACCTGCAGGAGACGGCTCAGGTAACAACCTCAGCAGACTCACTGGTTCAGCGCTAGCGAGGGAGGGCGGGGCTTCAGACCGACCATGCATGAGATACCTGTTGTGTTTCTGTTCGGCCTCACCTGCTGCAGGTGTGTCAGGAATCCTGCTGAGGCAGTTTCAGCTCCTAATGTTTTTGTATTGTTTTGTTTTTTATTCCTCCGCCCAGCAACAGTCAGAGCGGCAGCCATATTGTTTTAAGGTTGTCCATCCGTCTGTCCGATGAGCTGATTAGATTTTGATGGTTAAAGGTCAAAGGTCACAGTGACCTCATAAGAATGATTGTGGCCTGGTGAACGTGATATCTCCAGAACTCCTCAAGGGAACACAGACATTCACCCGGACTCAAGGACAAACTAGATTTTGGTGGTCAAAGGTCAAAGGTCAAAGTCACAGCGACCTCACAAAACACTTTTTAAGCCATTACTCAAGAGTTGGATCCAGGAGTTTTTCATCAACATTGTGAGAAAGCTTTGACATTGAAGTTCTGAGGAGGAGGGTTTTCTTCTTCCTGAGCACATCCACTGTAACTGGGATGTTCCTGCTTCATTTGTATTTATCTATTATAAATATTCTGATATTCTGAATAGAAACGTTCTGAGCGACGCTGCTTTAATGATGTTAATGAGAAATGTTTCTGAACCTTCAGCCTCAATCATCTGCTTTTTCTTTTTTATTACATGTCATTCAAATATATCACAACACGAGAAGGAGGAAGCTCAAACACTGAGGCCACTTTGTTTCCTCTTTTATCACTTAAACGTCTCGGTTACAGACTTTGAGAGACGTTTTGATTCTGGTTGTCGTAGCAACAGGAGCGTTGCAGCCCCTTTTTGTTGTGAAAACTCTTGTGTTACATCAGTTTCTGCCGCAACGTCATTCCCCCGGTTCCTCTGAGTCACTTTCTCAGTGTGAGACTTTGACTCGTCTCAGACAAAAGCCGAGAACGATCATCAGCTTTGTGAAGCTGACGCTCGGCTCCATTCAGCTGTAAAAGACTTTGTAAAAACCCTCAGATCCACTGAGTGAGGGAAACATCCTTTTTTAAACTTCCTGTGAGCTGGTTCAAGTTTTCAGACAAAGTCTCACATGATTATTTCAGGTTTCAGAGACAAAGAATCACTACGACAGACAGAGTGACGGTCATGAAGCGCTCCTCTGAAGCTTCCTGATTTCCCCCGTGAACTCCTTTATCTTAACGTGACCATTAAAAACTCGTCACGTTTCTGTCGTTTAGCGCCACCCTCGGGCTGAACCTCGTGCTCTCTGCCCCGCTGCAGGTGCTGGCTTTGTTTTTGCTCTGTGATGATGACATCACTGACCTTGTGGGGCTGATTTCTTTGGGGGTTTTTTTTCCAGAGGGAAAAAATCCACGAGCGCTGCAAGACGATCTGTCCGAACAAAGACGACGTGGACGCCGTCTCCAGTATCACCACCAACCACGGTATGAATTATTCACCTGCCGCAGGGCGCCGCTTCCTGTCTGCACACACGGGACGCAGTCCAACACTAACCCGGTGTTCAGCGCCGCCAATCAAATACATGTTTGATTCACCAAGCGTTTGCACTGGAGTCGTTACCATGACAACCCCCTGAGACCTACAGGAAGTAGATATATCAGATATGTGTCTCATTTTTCTGATCAACAACCTAAAATGATTCAGTTTATGATCATGTGACAAAGAAAACGTCAAATCTTCACATGAAGCTGGAAACAAACAAGGAAATATTCTGTTTTGATGATTAATTAATGAGATGCAGATTCATTTTCTGTTGATTAACTGATCGTTGCAGCTTCAACAGACTGATGCAGTTTAATGTTTGTTGGTTTTTATCTGCTGTTTGTTTTTATTGTTTTAAGCTCTTTGTAGCATCAGTGTCGAGATCTCCGGTTCAAACAAACTTTATTAATATTAATATTCTTTCTATATATAAAATGAATGATCAGCTGAGTGATGTAAAATGAAGTAATGTGCTTCATCTATACGATCTATTATGTTCTGTATTATGTTAGATCGTATTAAATCATTGTTTTTATTTATGTGGTAATAAACAAAAGCTGAAACGGGACTAACAGGTGGAGTAACGTCATGTGACTGATGCAGATCATTTCCTGTTTCCTGCAGACAAATCCAGAGCGGAGCTGGAACAAGTCCCAAAGGTAACTGAGCAGATTTGACCTCAGTGGAGAAATAAACCATAAACTCTGACGTGATGAAGGAAGAAACTCAGTCCAGAAACATGTGGATTTCAACATGTTTATCATCGACGTGTCAAACAGTTGCCCAGCGATACGTCACTCAGTTCTGTTCTGCCGTCTGTTTTCTTCAGATCTTCTTGAAGCCTGACTTTGCTCTGGAGGACCCGGCCACCTTCAACGCCGTCCTGCCCTGGTCGCACTTCAACAGCGCCGGAGGGAAGAGCAGCAGAGACGTGGCCTCCTCCAAGCTGCTGCAGGAGAAGGTGAATCTGAAATTCAGCCACACGTTTGTATCTGTCATGTCACGTGACCAGACCTCGCCACGTGCGACTAACGGAGTCACGGCTTCACGCGTCATCAGGAGACTCGATCTCATGAATCGATCAGATGATTCAAATGAAAATGGATTTGAGTCAGAGAACCAATTTATCCTGATCACTGTCAGATTTTATAAAACATTGTAATTAAAATCTTTCTGTTGTGATTCACAGTAACTGACACATGAAGCAGTTTTCAGTTTTTCCATCACAGATCAATAAACGTAATGATCCAGGTTTAACACGTGTTTGTGAAGTAGCAGCGTGTGTTCGTAAGTGTGATGATGTGACTCTTCTCCTCGTCTCCTCCTCGCTCAGCTGAGTCACTACCTGGACGTGGTGGAGGTGAGCATCGCCCGGCAGATCTCGCTGCGCTCCGAGGCGTTCTTTCACGCCATGTCGTCGCAGCACGAGCTGCAGGACCAGCTGCAGGAGACGCAGCGGGCCGTCGCCGTCCTGCGGGGTCGCACCGCCGACATGGATCGCATCATGTGCCAGGGGCCCCTGCGGGCCCTCCGCACCGCTCTGGCCCGCAACAACTGCGTGAAGCTGCACAACAAGCTGAAGCTGATGGCGGCCGTGCACCAGACGCAGCCCACCGTGCAGCTGCTGCTCTCCACCTCCGAGTTCGTGGGAGCGCTGGAGCTCATCGCCACCACCAAGGAGGTGCTGCAGCAGGAGCTGCAGGGGATCCACAGCTTCAGGTGAGGGGACAGGTGTTGACTTCTCACCTCATGTCATCAGGGTTCGCTGGAGTATTTACAGACTGGAGTGCGGACGTGGATGTTGGACACGATGCAGATGAGTCTTTGTCTCCTTTGAGGGAACTTTGTCTGTCTGCGTCCTTACACTGTGTCTGACTCCGCCCCTAACTCCGCCCCTAACTCCCAGCTAATGCTAAAATGAAATTAGCTCTAGAGACCAAAACAGTTTTTGTACCAGGCTGTAAACATGTTTATTTCTGCTGTAAAGTTGGACATTTTAACATGGGAGTCTCTGGGGACTGACTCACTGCTGGAGCCAGACTCTAGTGGCCGTTAGAGGAACTGCAGCTTCTGGTTCTTCACTGTTGATGCTTCATGTTTCAGCCCCAGAGGTTAGCACATGACACAACCTGTGTGTGTGTGTGTGTGTGTGTGTGTGTGTGTGTGTGTGTGTGTGTCTCTCAGACATCTGGGCTCCCAGCTGTGCGAGCTGGAGAAGCTGATTGACAAGATGATGGTGGAGGACTTCAGCATGTACGCCCGGAGCGACCTGAGCCGCTGCCTGAGGGACGAGCCGCAGGTCCTGGAGAAGGTCTGAACTGACTCTCAGTCTCGTCATGACTCTTGTCTTCGCTGAGTGATTATTTATTTATGTTGTTTTCCCATCATGTGTTTGTCGCCTCCATAAAGAGACGTTTCCTGGGTCCAGAGGGGAAATATAAACCTGCCTCTCGTCATAAATGTGATAATAAAACAGAACGAGTCACTGACGTTAAAAGATTTGGAGTTTTACAGACGTCTAGAGACACGTCACATTCCTATTGGCTGCAGTGGGAGCTGTCACAGCCAATCAGAGTGTCTGACTCAGACTAAAGGGAGCAGTGCTGTTTCACTCTGAGCTCAGTGAGAAGTCGTTCAGAGTTTAGTGCAGTGGCAGAAACAGACAGAAGGACGAGAGGAGTCAGATCTTTAGAGGATCAGAGTTTATATAAAGATAGAAACTTCAAATCACCTCAACAACTCAAACTGATTCTGGTTCACAATGTTTTTATCTCTAAAATAAGGAATACTAACCAGTGTTATACTGTACAGGAGTCTTTGCTGAGTGACGTGTGTGATCAGCTGAGGTTGTGCTGGTTCTGAACATGTGCAGCACATGGTGAAACTTTTAGAAATTATTATAGAAAACATAAAGGTATGAAAAACTAAAGGGTTTAAAACATCAAGATAACTCAGTGGAAAAGAAAGTTATCCATCAGCAGCTGCCACTTAATGAGAATTAATCTTTATTGTCTGGATGTGAAAGAGTCAGGAGGAAAAAAAAAAAAGGTTGAAAATTGGAAATAAGAAAAATATTTGAAGCCAGTTAGTGAATTAAATTTCCTCTCAATGAAGAAAAGAATAAATAGATGAGAGGATTATGTTGAGCTCAGCTCTTCACTGATGTGACTTGTTACATATTTAATGGATGCTGTGCCCATCACAGGTCAAACCAAACGCCGTCTCCCAAAAGGTGGGCCACACACACACACACACACACACACACACACACACACACACACATTTAATTTCCGTCAAATTCTTGAAATCCTCTGCGGTGGTGAAATCATCAGCGATCGATCAAATGTTGAAATAATTCTTTGTTTGTTTTAACGTGCGTGGAGCGCCAGGTGGGCGGGGTTAATTGAGCTCAGGTGGTGTCAGGTAGCTCCCTGAAACATGAGTAAACGATGTGCTGAATCCAGGCGACCTCGGAGCAGGTCAGAGAAACACGTCGGTGCAGATGATGTCATCGCCTGAAAAAATGAATCATTTAATCAAATTCTCTGTAAAAAAAATTAAATTAAATTAAATTTAGTTTCAAATAAAAATAAAAAGTAATTTTAAGAAATCTTGGTGTCAATATTTAGAAAAATAATCATGTTTCCATTTCAGCTCCAATCAGTTTCATCGTCTCCATGGCGACACGGCCCAGTCCTGACTGATTATTGATCTGTTGCTTGTGCTGATGAAAGCGCTCTGATCTCAGCTTGTGGCGTTAATCTGAAATCAGCTCAGGGATTCTGGCCTCAGGGTTTTGTCTTTTTTAATTGGTCATTTCTTGTTTGTTTGTTTGTTTGTTTGTTGTTTGTTGTTGCAGGAGCGCCTGGAGTCGCTGGTGTTCGGCCTGCTGAGGCAGAGGAAGCTGGACTTTCTGGATATTTACAGCGATGAGATGATCTTGGCGGCGAAGGCCATCGTCGCTCAGGTGAAATATTTACGTTTACCTGCGATTCTCATTTCAGAGCAGCTCGTGATCAACAACACGTCAGTCTGTGTGTCGTGGTTAAACTCACTGTCGTGTGTGTGTGTGTGTGTGTGTGTGTGTGTGTGTGTTTACAGTGTGTGGCAGAAAGTGTTTTGCACATAGAAGAAATTGACACTGAAGTCGTCACTAAGTAAGTGGAAATCTGCAGCAGGAAAACTGATGAATCCTTTCTGGACAATCTGCACGATGTCTCATTAAAAAGCCGTTTCTGTCACTTCTAGTGTGTGAATTCATAAATATACAGCTGTTTCTAACGTTCCACATCTGTGCGAAGGCTAGCTGACCAGATGCGTCTGATGACGTTCCCTCAGTGGTTTGAGGTGCTGAAAAACGTCTTTGAGAGTTTCCTCCTCTTCCTGCAGAGGATCAAGGTGAGTGTCAGAAACAGCGCCAGCGGTCACACCTGAGAGACAGTGATGTGTCCGATCTCACCTTTCGTTTCCCGTCCGTCCGCCAGGCCACTCTGAGCGTGATCGGAAACGTGGTTCTGGAAGTTCTGGACTCAAATCAGAAGAACCGGCTCCTGGAGGAGGCGGGTTCAGGTGCTTCAGGTCAGGAATCTTCCCAGGGCTCGTCGCTCCTGCAGGGCGAGGCCGAGCTGGCCTACCTGACCCACGAGGGTCTGTTCATCAGCGACGCTCTGAACGAGGCGCAGCAGCAGCAGCAGGCCGCGGCCCAGGACCAGAGCTCCGCCGCGGGCTCCAGGGTCCAGCAGGGCCGGGCGGAGGCGGCCGGCTGTGACTCGGCCTCAGAGAGCTTCGTCGGCAGGGACCAGAACTTCATGTAAGATTCTCTTCTCTTTAGAAATCATGATGAGACCTGGAGCAGTGAGATCTGGTTCACAGGTTTCATCAGTTTCAGTTTCAGCAAACATTGATCTATTCCACTTTCTCTTAAACTTAGAACTTGTTTTAGAAATGTAGGAAGGTAGAAAACGTCGCTTTTCAAACAGATGATAATTAAACTCGTAGGTGTTTTTCACTTTTCTTGCACGAGATGAAAAAAGAAACTGGATCCACTGAAGCAGCCGACACGTGTGTGTTATTGTTCGGGTGTGACAGTTCGTCGTCAGCTGTTTTCAGCCGTGTGTTGACAGCGAGTGTGTCTGTGTTTGTGTCCAGCTCCGGCGAGAACATGATGCCCACTGAGCTGGAGATGAACCGTGTGATCAACAACAGCCAGGAGCTGCTGTACACGGCGTCCGACGTCAGCCACGACCGCTGCGTCAAGGTCCTCACCGCCAGAGCAAAGGTACAGTCCCACCAACACGGATGACCTCTGACCTGTCTTTTATTTAAGGCCTCAGAATTCACCTGAACTCGGTCTCCACCTCCGACAGGACGGATCTCTGGAGCGTCTGAACTCGGCCGAGTTCGTGTGTCTGTCTCAGGCGGTGGAGGGCTTCGTCAGGGACACGGAGGAGCTGTGCGGCAGGCGCAGCGTCTCCCTGAGGGGGGCGCTGCAGAGCCAGGCCAACCGCTTCGTCCACCGCTTCCACGAAGAGCGCAAGACCAAACTCAGGTAGGGAACCTGCAGCTCGGTGTGTTCGGTCTGGACTCTCTGAGGTCACATGACGGAAAGGTCGCAGCTGGAAGCGTCTTCTGAACACGTGAGCTCAGACACGTCGGGACAGAGTTCATGTGCGTCACCAGAGGGAAGTTTGAGGCGCAGCAGCTGAAGCTTCTGTTAAATTTCACCCCTGATTTCATCATGTTGAATTAAAAATAAAAACAATCTTTATATATAGAGCGAGTTCCTAAACCCGCGTGACAAAGTGTGTAACACAAAGCAGATGCAGGTCATGTGAGGCAACAATTAAAACCAGCAGAAACACAAGGAAAGAGTTTTCAGTCTTTGTGCAAACAGACGGAGGCAGAGTCACCAGCGAGAGGCCGATCAGTAAAACTCAATAAAACTAAGAAATAAAGAGATTTAAAAGAGGTCAGAGACTCTGCAGCTGCTTCCACAGTTTTATTCCTTCCTCTTCTCTGCGTAGAAACACCCTGAGAGCCGTGACTCATCACTGGGTTTGTGTTGTTGTGTGTCCTGATGATGATGACGACGATGGTTGTTGTTGTTGTTGTTTGCTGCAGCCTCCTCCTGGACAACGAGCGCTGGAAACAGGCGGAGGTTCCCGCCGAGTTTCAGGACCTGGTCAACTCCATCGCTGACGGCAGGATAACACTACCAGAGCGCAAAACCCCAGGTATCCACAGACCGACGCCTCCTCCTCCACAGCGCTCTGCTACGTCGTCCCGCAGCAGGAACAGCTGCTGTTTGCTTTTGTAGACGTGACGTGTAGAAGAGACATGCTCAGAGATTAGACAGGAAAACATGAGCGACCTGATCAGTGATCAATGATGATGATTACTTCTCAGAACAAACAGAATATCATGACACAACAACACGTTTCCTCCTGCAGGTCCAGAAGACAGGAAGCCGACAGAGTTTCTGCTCGTCAACGGGCAAAAATACGCCGTCGTCGGGTGAGTGTCACGCCGCTGTCACACAACAGAAAAACTTTAACATGAAACTTAAAGCTCCATGTTTCTTCTTCTGT
>NW_019524992.1:29043-39244 GCF_002814215.2 Seriola lalandi dorsalis | reverse complement strand
GCTTTGATACTTTCACAGTATTAATATAGAAGCTAGAGCTGATCTATAATCACACTACACATGGACACAGACCTTTACACTGGAGGAGCTTTAAGTCTGAATAACATGTATAAAGTCGTCTTCCTGTTTCCTCAGGACGGTTCTGCTGCTGATCCGGATGTTTCTGGAGTACTGTCACTGCGTCAACGACATCCCGTCGATCGCCACCGACATGTTGACACGTCTGTCGGATCTCCTCAAGGTAAAACTGAAAAACAAGTTTTCACTTCATCTCAATCAGTTGTGTTCACATTTGAAAACGTTGACTTTCCGCCTCCGTCAGGTGACGTTTCCATAACAACCTGCAGCAGCGTGACGTCATCGCAGTGTGTGTGTTTTTAAATCAGGTCTTCTCTTGTGTCTCTGCAGCACTTCAACTCTCGGAGCTGCCAGCTGGTTCTGGGAGCCGGAGCGCTGCAGGTCGTCGGCCTCAAGACCATCACCACTAAAAACCTCGGTACCTAGCAACAACAGCAGCGTCACACACCTGTCACCTGAGTCACAAACACAAGTTCTGATCTTCCTGTGTGTGTGTGTGTGTGTGTGTGTGTGTGTGTGTGTGTGTAGCATTAGCTTCCCGCTGCCTGCAGCTGGTGGTTCACTACATTCCCATCATCAGAGCTCACTTTGAGACCAAGCTGCAGCCCAAACAGTTCAGCGTGCTCAGACACTTCGACCACATCACCAAGGTAACGCACAGGAACCAAAGCACATAATCAATAATCAACACACACGGCCTCTGTCAGTTGAAAACTCTCTTTTCCTCGACGCCTCGACTTTTAAAGCGTCCTGGTAAAAAGCTGTTGGTTGTGTTTCTGAAACTGTTTGTTTGTTTGTTTGTTTGTTTGTTTGTTTGTTTGTTTCAGGACTACAACGACCACATAGCAGAGATCTCTGCTAAACTGGTGGCCATCATGGACAGTCTGTTTGAGAAGGTTTTATCAAAGGTAAGATCAGATCAAAACAGCTGTTTCGGAAACTTTAAAAAGACGTTCAACGAAACAATCCAACATCTGTTTGAATGAAGCTTCGTGTAGAATATTTTCATCTTCATCTTCCAAGTGAAGATCAGATCTTTCTTCTTTCTGATTCGCTCAGCTCACCTGCGGCTGCGGCGTGATACAGTGCGAGCTGCAGCTGCGCTTGTGCGTAGGAATACGTGAGAAAAATGTAGTGCCAAAGGAAAGTGCTGTTTTCACGGGGAGATAAAGAGCTGAGTGTGTATGTGCTGTGTACAGATGTGTTGGGTCATGTGACGTCAGCAGGTTGATGATGATGATGATGATGTTTCCTCAGTATGAAGTGAAGGCTCCGATGCCGTCGGCCTGTTTCAGGAACGTCTGTAAACAGATGGCGAAGATGCACGAAGCCATTTACGAGCTTTTACCTGAAGAACAGACTCAGGTGAGACTCAACACAACAACGTGACAGAAACACGTCGAAGCTTCACTGACCGACTTCCTGCTCCGGAAGTCGGTTTGAAGTTAAAGAAAAGACTTTTTGTAAACGTGTTGTGACATCAGACTTTCATTAGTCTCAGGAATCAGTTTGATTTCACCTTCGACACGACGGATAATCTTTTATTTGTTGTTTTTAATCAAAGTTCATCAGCTTTTAGTCAGAACTTCAGCAGTAGAGGAACGTGTCCGTCACTTTTATCAGAGTCTGAACAGAAACAGAGACAAAGATGATTATCAACAGGATTTCTGTTAAAATAAAGTGAAACTTCACACTGAACTTCACCAAGAACATTTTCATATTCTCGTTTCTAAAACTGAAGTTTGGTGACGACTGATCCACCAAACTCTCAAACCTGCTGTTGAAGCAGCTGCTCGTTATGATTGAAATGACGATCAGATCTGTAGCAGCTGTGTGACGGTGTGACTGAGCACGAGTTGCCTCGTGTTAATTGGACCAGATGTTTGAGATCTGATCTGTGTGTTGTTGAAACTGTTTCCTGTTCAGATGTTGTTCCTGAGGATCAACGCCAGTTTTAAAATGCACCTGAAGAGGCAGCTGGCCCGACTCGGGGTCGTTAACGATGGAGGACCGCAGCACGGGTAACACACACACACACACACACACACACACACACACACACACACACAAGCTTTTCACTTCCTGTTTGACTCTCATTTAAGGAGGATTTGGTTTTAGTTTGACATTAGTTAAAGTCAGCGAGTTTCAATCTGATGAAGTGGTTTAGTTTTTGCTCATTTCCTGTAAATAACAGTTTGATCATTTTACATAACTGTAAAGTTTTCAGAGCTTTTCCTCTGTTCATGTTAAAAAAAAGAGACGTTTCTTTAAATCTCCTGATCACAACGTGACGATCAAAAACTGCAGAGAGAGAGAGGAAGTTGATTCGTTAAAGGACGGAGAGTTCAAAGATTTTATTGTTGTGGCTTCATGATCCAAAACTTTAGTGAGGAGCATCAGCTGTTGTTGTTGTTGTTGTTGTTGTTGTTGTTGTTGTTGTTGTTGACGACATGTGACTGGTGCTGCAGGCTGGTGGTGGTGGACGTCGCCTTCTACACGGAGAACGTTCAGGCGCTGAGGAGCCTCGAGCGGCTCGACCTCAACATGGCTGAGATCTGGGAGCAGAAGAGGTGATGGAGGGGGGGCGGAGCCAGACGTCCAGGACCGACCAACTGACCGACTCGGTGACGCAGGGGCCGACCCTCCTGGGGGGGAGGGGCGAACTGCGCCCAGGCTGAGGGTGGAGGAAGCCCGGAGGGACCAAAAAAAAAAAAAAAACTCAAACTGGAGAAGAAGAGCGGCAGAAACACGCCGGGGCTTCCTTCCACCTTAAAAGACTTCACCCAGTAACACACAGCGCCTCCTTAAAAACTGCTGCCACCTCATCTCACTGTGCAATTCAACAGGAAGTAGTAAATTATTAGAGATGGTTTTATTGGAGGTGATGGGGTAATTTATTTTTCTGTCGTCTCATCTGTGGCGGACGTTTTTTCTCCGGCGCCACGGCAACGACGGAGCTGAAGGGAATTTTTAACATCGACGACACTGAGGCCGAGTTTTCCCGCCGAGGATTCAGGGCTCAAGGGATGAAATGAATCGTCATGGAAACGTTTTCCCTCCTTCCTGCTCCGACAGAATCATCAGGGTTTCCTCACATTTATTTTTTGTTGTTTGTTTGTTTTTTTCCCGATCCTCATTCAGCAGCTGATTTTTGTTTGAGTCACCATGGCGACGCAGAAAATTTCAATCTGACATTTTTATACGTGAAGCGGGAAAATGTTTCCGACCCTGGAGGAACCCTGACGCAGCAGGAGAGAGCACAAAGGTGGAATTGAAGAGTTCACTTCCTGAAATGTTTCGATCAACACAATCCAGACTGTGAACGCATCACAAACCCCTCAGCCACATCCTGTTGTTACCAAAGTAAAACACCTTCTAATCCGGGAATTCAACTCTTCAATTGCATTTCCTCCCTTTAATCAGTCCGATCCTGCAGCAAGTGAAGACCCACAGACGAAGGGGACGTGTTGTTTTTGTTTTTATAATTGCAGAACATGAAGCATGAATATCAGCTGTTTAAACTACTGTTGACCCTCTCCCTCCTACTGTACTTTAATTTCATCTGCATGAGCTTTTTGTTTCCTCGAGGCTGAAACGACACGACGGAGCAGAAAATCTGATTTAGCTTCTTTTTATTTTTTATTTTATTTTATTTTGAAGAGGAAACGAAACTCTCAGGATGTTTCCTCCTCTGTGAGACGATCAGTCAAAGCTGCACAAGGTGACGTTTTATTGTGACAGTTACTTTCTCATTAATCAAACTTCCTGTTTTGGTTCGACCAAAAATAAATTCACAAATCTTTATTAAAAAAACGATCGTAACCTCTGACCTCACGCTGCTGCGTCCAGCTCCTCGAGTTAGAACAGAGTCACATGACTGAGTCAGATAAACTTCTTCTGCTTTGTCTCTGCTAATTTCAAAATAAAACGCCATCGAACACACAGAGCGCTCAGTTGTAAACGAGCAGATGATGTAACGCAGGATCATTAACAGACGTGTTTATATTTACCACTGTGCGGTTCAGCTTTCTGTACTTAAACACAGTCGTCCGACATTTACGAGGAACACCTCAAACGCACCATCAGACAGGTGAGCTGTGGTTAGGTGTAGCAGAGATAACTGGTTAAAGGAAACACGGCGCTGGCGAGATGAAAGGCGTCATCACAGGTGTCGTGTGGTTTTTTTTTATCAACTCCATCCTCAAACCGGTGCTGAAACCAGTTCTGTGCTGGTGTGGTTTCGGAGTTTGATTGGCTGCTCCGTCACTCACCTGTGATGTTTTTGAAGTTACACAGGGGTGTAGTGACTGCAGCCAACTCCCAGTGAAGCTCCGCCCACCTGAACTCACCTGTTCCTGCCTCACCTGGTGCCAGAGTGCAGCGTTCTTTATAAAAAATAAAATCAGATTTTCTGTTCCTGAGTGACGTCCAGCTGCTCTGAGCTCCAACCAAACAAACACATCTGTCCAGCTGTGGTCTCATCACCTCCACCTGTACAGCAGAGGCCAGGTGAGTCACTACAGAATAACACCTTTAACAGTCAACCGATGAGTTAAATTGCTGCAGCCGTCCTGGGACAGATGTGCCCAGGTGAGTCCTGTACGAACAGGTGAGCCGGTCTGTACAGGTGTGATGAGACCACAGTGTCGACTTCCTGTCCGAGACTCACCTGAGAACAAAAAGCTTCAGAAGTGCCTCCTTTTGATCGACTGTCAGAGACGACACATCTGAGCTCTCCACTACAGTGTGCCTACCATACCACTGTGTGTGTGTGTGTGTGTGTGTGTGTGTGTGTGTGTGTGTGCGCGCGCGCGCGCGCGCCTGTGTGTGTGTGCCTGTGTGTGATAGAAAGAGAGTGTGTGTGTGTGTGTGTGAGAGAGTGTGTGAGAGAGAGAGAGTGTGTGTGCGCGTGTGTGAGAGAGAGTGTGTGCGCGCGTGCGTGCGCGCGTGTGTGTGAGAGTGTGTGTGTGTGTGCGTGCGTGCGTGCGTGTCTGTGTCTGTGTGTGTGTGCGTGTGCGTGCGTGTGCGTGTGTGTGCGTGTGTGTGCACGTGTGTGTGTGTGTGTGGACCCTCTCTGTCGGGTGTACCTGAGTCTGGCCGTGTGTCTGAAACTCTAAATGTCTTGAATCCTTCAAACTTGCTGTGATTAAAACAGGATGATGGAGCGACTCCGTGTCTCCGTGTTTTTCTTCTGCAGGTTTTCAGCTTCGTGGCCGTTGTTCCAAACTTTATCGACAACGTCACGAGAGACGCGTGAAACCTAACCTGAAAGAAATCATCAAAACTTGAATTTTAAATTCTTTAAAAGGCAAAATAACATTTTCTGAATGTGTTCAGCACAAATAAAATAAAATAAAAACTAATGCACAACAAAAATCACATGATGCTCAGATGACACGTGTTTTTTTTTTTTATTGACATGAGACAGTTAGCCGGGGTTGGGCCGCAGTCGGGCCGGAGTCGGCTCGGACTTTGCAGCGATTGTTGCAGTAACAGCGAGTTTCTTCCTGAAAAGCAGAAAAGTGCGTCAGGAGGAAGAACGAGGAGGAGGAGGAGGAGGTGGTTGACCTTTGACCCTTTCAGGCTGACTTCACATTGAAATGGACACCAACAAGCTGATTGTCTCTGTAACAGGTCGTTCTTCAAGGTGCAAATGGCTTTGGTTTGTTGTGGTTTTTATTTCCCAGAAGGCCTCAGTGGTCGAGGATGCGCAGGTTTCCTGAGACGATCTTGTTCTCCAGCATCGCTCCGGCGGGAATATCGATCCGGTCGCCGTGATTCGCGATGATGATGACGGTTCCCTGGTGGAAGTGAAACATCGTTAGAGACACAGTGTTTCCTTTGCAGCTAACGATGGTTTTCATTACAATTAATCACAGGAAAAGGCGACGTTATAATTTCCCTGCTTCTTCAAACGCCTCGTTTTGTCGGAGCAACGGTTCAAAGGAAAACAACAAATCTTCACGTCTGATTGTTGCCTAAAAATATTATTCGATTATCAAAATAGTTGCTGATTAATTTTCTGCTTCTGTTCCAAATTGTTAATAATATTCAATCATTTCAAATCTCTTTTCTCTCACGGCGTCTTGAGCTGCTGGAGGTTTTTGATTTGAAGTGAATTGATCCCATCAGATCAAAATGTGACGACTATTCACGAGCATCTCGCACAACCCCACGTCAGATAAACCCAAAGCCGTGAGGGGTCAGAGGTCGGCGACAGCGACTTGCTCTTTACCTTCAGAGAGACGTTCTTCCCGAAGGTGACGTCTCCGGACACGGTCAGGTGATCCAGCTCCAACATGTCGGGGATGCTCTCGAACCGAGCCAGAAACTGCTGAACCTGCAGGACGACACGCTGGGACTTTATTCAAACTGCACCATTTATATATTTATTGTTATCGATTATCTCCATGTCGAGGCCAGGTGTCGTTACCATGGAAACATTCAAGGTGCTGTCGAGATAAACATCCTCTTATCTGATGTAATAAATGTGTTTGTCACTTCAAATTATTGAAGAACTTAAAAATGATATTTTTTAAAATCATTTCTACAAGAAAATAATTCAAAAAGGTAATAATATTAAAACCTAATAAACATGATTATAAGAAAAGTTAATGCTTAATGTACTTTTATTTCTTTAACCCTCGCAGGACACACTCGTCCCTCCGTCCTGCTCCAAGTAGAAATGTTTCAAAAAAGTCAAAATAATCTCATTTCCTAAAAACTTGAACTTGGCGTCAGTGGAGAACGTGATTCGTAAAGGAAGCTCCAGTGTTTCCTTTGCTAAAGGAGACGAGGAAAGGAAGCATGAAGCTCCTTTCATTCATCAAACAAACACTGAAACATCAAGACGACAAAATGATGATCAGACGAAAAGATTCTGTCATCACTCGAGATGAAGTGATGATGTTTCAGCCTCGTGTTTTCTCCCGTCAGGAACTGATGAATAAGTAAAGTGAGGATCAATAAATCCTCTGACCCTGCGGGACAGGAAGCGACGGCGGCGGCTCGGGCTCTGACCTTGGTGAAGGAGCTGCCCAGCTTGACGTGCGGCGTGGTGGGGAACTCCCTCATCCTGCTCATGGTGAGCGAGCCGGCGTCCAGGCTGTACAGGTTGGACATGACCAGCAGCAGGTCGGACGACGTCTTCACCGGCAGGAAGCGGCTGCGCGGCACGTTCACGCCCAGGGCGTTGTCGAAGCTCTTGATGGCGGCGCCGACCGCCGTCTCCAGCTGGATCACGTTCAGGCCTCCGTCAAGCGTCTGGAGAGAGATTCAGGGGTTTGGTTCAGAGTAGGAAACGGCAGCTTTGAGTCGTGGTTCATGTTGGTTTTTAAACTAATTAATAATTAAACTCATTAACAAACAAAAAAAACAAAAACTGCATCACTTTAAAGAGTTCTGTGCTGCAGCTAATGATTACTCATTATTGATCAATCTGCAGATTATTCCCTCGATTAATAACTTGATCTATGAAACATCAGAAAACAGTGAAAAATCTGTTTCCTAGACGACATTAAAGATATAAAATATAAAGATCAAGAAAAAGCTGAACATTCTCACATGTAACGACAGAAACAGTCAAAATCAATCGATTATCAGAATATTTATCAATTTATTTTCTTTCCAAATGAATCAATTAATGAAATAATTGTAGTTTTTTAGATCTTTTCCAGAAGAGGTTGGTGAATATATTAATACTCTTTCCTTATTATTATGTTGTTATATAATAGATATATATATCTATTATATATTATATTGTTATTTTCTTTCTTTATCATTAGCAGGAAATTTCAAATGTTTTTGTGTAAAGCTCGTTACAGCTGATTCTGGACTTCTCATTAACTCGGTTGCCAGTTTATTAGGAACACCTGTTTAAAACGGACGCGACCTGATGACATCATTGCCGTCTGTGTCCGTGTGCGTCACCTTGGGGTTGACGATGATCTCCAGGTCCATGCTGTTCTTCTGCTGCAGCCGCTTCATGGCGGGAAGAGAGATCCACAGGTTGTTGGTGTTGAAGATCTTGAACTTGGTGACGGACTTGAACTCGTCCACGTGGGCCTTCGGGACCTGGGCGATCTCCAGCAGCCTCAGGTGGTTCTCGTACTGGATCAGAGTGCCGCCCTGCGGGGAGGAGACAGGAAACAGGAAGTAGGGACTGAGCAGAGAGATCACCACCTGATGTGACGAAGGCGGCGGCGGCGGCGGCGCAGCGCACTGACCTTGACGTCAGCTCTGGTCTTGTCGGTGACCTCCATGATGAACTCGCAGCGCTTGTCGGCCGGCTGGCTCATCAGGTGGTTGAGGATGAAGAGGTCGACGGTGGCGCCCAGGTTGTCGATGTTGGACACGAAGATGTACTCCTTCCCCTCGCCGATCAGCTTGTCCAGCAGCCCCGAGTTTTGGAAGCTGGCGTAGACGTCTCCGTGACCCGGCGGGTACCACGCCTCCGCGTTGTCTCCGGCCATCCCAATGTTCGTGGCGATCGGCAGCAGCGACTCCTTGTTGATCCTCGGATACCTGCAGGTAAAACAGGTACAGGTACGCTGGTGTTTGAAGAGGAAACGTGTGTGAAACATATGTGTGTGTGTGTGTGTGTGTGTGTGTGTGTGTGTGTGTGTGTACCTGCTCTGGTTGAAGGTGTGGATCTTCACCTTGTGGTGTTTGTATTTCTGCAGGATTTTCTTCGTGTCCTCGTCGGTGTTGAAGGAGTTCATCAGAACGAGCGGAACGTCGGCCTTAAACGCTTTGTTCAGGTGCTGAGAATAAACACAAGAGGTCAGACCAGTCCAGTCCAGTTCAGACCAGTCCAGTCCAGTTCAGTCCATGTTAGTCAAGTCCAGTTCAGTCCAGTTTATTTCAGTCTAGTCCAGTTCAGTCCAGTTTATTTCAGTCCAGTCCAGTCCAGTCCAGTCCAGTCCAGTTCAGTCCAGTTCAGACCAGTCCAGTCCAGTTCAGTCCATGTTAGTCAAGTCCAGTCCAGTCCACCCAGTTCAGTCCAGTTTATTTCAGTCTAGTCCAGTCCAGTCCAGTCTAGTCCAGTCCAGTCCAGTCTAGTCCAGTCCAGTCCAGTCCAGTCCAGTCCAGTCCAGTCCAGTCTCCTCTCACCTCGATCTGCTGCACCGTCAGGTCCAGGAAGGTGTTCTCGTTGCGGACGCTGATCAGACTCTTGGGGCCCTTGCAGCCCATGCTGGTCCCCAGACCTCCGTTCAGTTTGACCACGGCGAGCTTGTTGAGGCAGGCGGCGATGTCGTCGGGGAGACCCTTGGACTTGATCCTGTCGTAGGGCTGGATCTGAGGAGGTGAACACGGGGTTAACGGGTCAGAGGTCATCATGATCAGAGTCCAGACCGGAGCTGCAGGACACTTCAACAGCTCTACTTCTTTTTATCTTTTAAATCCTTTTCATTGAGTTTAAACCAACAGAACAACATACAATATAATATAATAACCAATAAAACCAGTCATCAGTAACCAGTGACCACATCATGTGACTGCGGGTCACATGATGAGGTCACTGAACACTGGCATGAGCGGCGGCGTCCACTCGGACAGGAGCCTTCGAGTCGGCCGGTGTGTCACCAGGGAAAGGTGAAGACCAACTCATCTTCAAACAGCCTGTAACCTTTCACCTGATTGATCCGGGGTCATGTTTGAGCCGGAGGATCAATACTGTGATCAAAGTGATGGAGCTGTTTCTGATACTGAGCTTTTATTTTGTTAAATAAATGTGAGCAGCAGCAGCTGAGACGTCTGAGTCGTCTGAGTCGTCCACCGACTGAGGAGAGAACGGATGGAAATAAACCTGAGTGTGTGTGTGTGTGTGTGTGTGTGTGTGTGTGTGTGTGTGTGAGTGTGTGTTTGTGTGTGTGTGAGTGTGTGTTTGTGTGTGTGTGTGTGTGTGTGTGAGAGTGTGTGTGTATGAGTGTTTGTGTGTGTGTGTGTGTGTGTGTTTGTGTGTGTGTGTGTGTGTGTGTGTGTGTGTGTGTTTGTGTGTGTGTGTGTGTGTGTGTGTGTGTCTTACATAAGTACATAAAGTGTTTCACATTCTCTGATCAGCCGACATGATGATGATCATCGTCAGTTTTAAGGTCATTATCAACTACAGCTGGGTGGTGTA